>NC_074692.1:34332958-34392958 GCF_029448725.1 Salvelinus fontinalis
ACATCATGAAGGTCAGACTAAGCTACTGTATAGACATCATGAAGGTCAGACTAAGCTACTGTATAGACATCATGAAGGTCAGACTAAGCTACTGTATAGACATCATGAAGGTCAGACTAAGCTACTGTATAGACATCATGAAGGTCAGACTAAGCTACTGTATAGACATCATGAAGGCCAGACCAAGCTACTGTATAGACATCATGAAGGTCAGACTAAGCTACTGTATAGACTTCATGAAGGTCAGACTAAGCTACTGTATAGACATCATGAAGGCCAGACTAAGCTACTGTATAGACATCATGAAGGTCAGACTAAGCTACTGTATAGACATCATGAAGGTCAGACTAAGCTACTGTATAGACATCATGAAGGTCAGACTAAGCTACTGTATAGACATCATGAAGGTCAGACTAAGCTACTGTATAGACATCATGAAGGCCAGACTAAGCTACTGTATAGACATCATGAAGGTCAGACTAAGCTACTGTATAGACATCATGAAGGTCAGACTAAGCTACTGTATAGACATCATGAAGGTCAGACTAAGCTACTGTATAGACATCATGAAGGTCAGACTAAGCTACTGTATAGACATCATGAAGGTCAGACTAAGCTACTGTATAGACATCATGAAGGTCAGACTAAGCTACTGTATAGACTTCATGAAGGTCAGACTGAGCTACTGTATAGACATCATGAAGGTCAGACTAAGCTACTGTATAGACATCATGAAGGCCAGACTAAGCTACTGTATAGACATCATGAAGGTCAGACTAAGCTACTGTATAGACATCATGAAGGTCAGACTAAGCTACTGTATAGACTTCATGAAGGTCAGACTAAGCTACTGTATAGACATCATGAAGGTCAGACTAAGCTACTGTATAGACATCATGAAGGTCAGACTAAGCTACTATTCAACTCTTACCCTAAGAGGTCCGGAGACTGCTGGTTTTCTGTTCTACCTGATAATGAACTAGTGCCACCTAATGTCCAAGGTCTAAATCAGTCCCTAATTAGAGGGGAACAATGAACAAAAGAAGTGGAACTGGCTTCAAGGTCCAGAGTTGAGTTTGAAGGGTATAGGTTATTCACACTCAAAGAAATGACTCACTTAATGTAGAAACATATCAACAACAGTGGTTGATATTTGATGCAGTATAATGTAATACTTTGAGTGAGACGCAGAGCCCAAGATTCTCAGCTGTCTTTCTTTCCTGTAACTTTATTTCACAGGAAGTTTGAGTCTTTCCAAGGAGGAAGTGAGACGAAAGCCACATATTCTCTTTGGTTCTTGTTTGAAGACACTATGAGTTCCATCTGGGACCGACGGGCGCTGATGCTAACACTGTCACGTCCCAGCCTGCCTCGGTCCCTGTCTCAGTCTCTGACTGACTGTCTCTGCCTCGGTCTCTCTCACACTGCCTCAGGATCTGTCTCTTAATTCTGCTTCTCCCTGTCCCCGTCTAAGCCTCTGTCCCTGCTTCCAACTATGCCTCTCCCTGTCCCCATCTCAGCCTCTGTCCCTGCCTCCAACTCTGCCTCCCTGTCCCCGTCTCAGCCTCTGTCCCTGCCTCCAACTCTGCCTCCCTGTCCCCGTCTCAGCCTCTGTCACTGCCTCCAACTCTGCCTCTCCCTGTCCCCAGCTCAGCCTCTGTCCCTGCCTCCAACTCTGCCTCTCCCTGTCCCCGGCTCAGCCTCTGTCCCTGCCTCCAACTCTGCCTCTCCCAGTCACTGGCTCAGCCTCTGTCACTGCCTCCAACTCTGCCTTTCCCTGTCCCCGGCTCAGCCTCTGTCCCTGCCTCCAACTCTGCCTCTCCCAGTCCCTGGCTCAGCCTCTGTCACTGCCTCTACTTGTTCCTCTAGCGCCTCTCTCTCACATGCTGCTGACAGCACAGCCCCGCTGCAGGGAAATCAGGCCATGTGATGAGATGAGATGCAGGCAGCTTCCCTCGCTGGGCTAAAAGAACAGTCAACAGTCAACTTGGCCTGGAGAGAAACAATATGGAGATGATAGGTGATACATATGGTGAGCAGATGCCTTCATTTCAACTTCATCAGGACCAAGAAAACCAATGGTGACACTGGTATCTGCAGGTATGATGCATAATTATGCCGTTATAATGCATTGTAAGACTTGTTATAAAGCATATGACCTCCTTTATAATATGTTATTATCGTCTCATAATGAACCATGTTTGTCATGCCACTGCACTGACTGACTGATACTATGTTAATGTTAAATGGCAAAAATAGAAGTGTCACTATGGTAGTAACCCTTTGTGCATCCCATTATAAAATGTCATCCCAAACCAGGAAGAAGAATTAGTAGCTCCTCCTCCCGTGCAGATCAGGTCTTAGACCCAAATAGAACCCTATTCCCTAAATAGTGCACTACTTTAGACCAGAGCCCTATGGTGGTGATACCATCCAACTGGGTAGATATCGGTTGGCATGGTGATAGTGAACCTGAGCTCACCATCTGTTGCCCGAATCGTTCCACCTGGGCAAATCAGGCGGGGGTTGGTAGTGGTGGGGATTGGTAGTGGTGGGGGTTGGTAGTGGTAGTGGTGGGGGTTGGTAGTGGTAGGGGTTGGTAGTGGTGGGGTTTGGTAGTGGTGGGGGTTGGTAGTGGTAGTGGTGGGGGTTGGTAGTGGTAGGGGTTGGTAGTGGTGGGGGTTGGTAGTGGTAGTGGTGGGGGTTGGTAGTGGTAGTGGTAGTGGTGGGAGTGGGGGTTTGTAGTGGTAGTGGTGGGGGTTTGTAGTGGTAGTGGTGGGGGTGGGGGTTTGGTAGTGGTAGTGGTGGGGGTTGGTAGTGGTAGGGGTTGGTAGTGGTGGGGGTTGGTAGTGGTAGTGGTGGGGGTTGGTAGTGGTAGTGGTAGTGGTGGGGGTGGGGGTTTGTAGTGGTAGTGGTGGGGGTTTGTAGTGGTAGTGGTGGGGGTGGGGGTTGGTAGTGGTAGTGGTGGGGGTTTGTAGTGGTAGTGGTGGGGGTTTGTAGTGGTAGTGGTGGGGGTGGGGGTTGGTAGTGGTAGTAGTGGGGGTTGGTAGTGGTAGTGGTGGGGGTGGGGGTTGGTAGTGGTGGGGGTTTGTAGTGGTGGGGGTGGGGGTTGGTAGTGGTGGGGGTGGGGGTTGGTAGTGGTGGGGGTTGGTAGTGGTGGGGGTTGGTAGTGGTGGGGGTTGGTAGTGGTAGTGGTGGGGGTGGGGGTTGGTAGTGGTAGTGGTGGGGGTTTGTAGTGGTAGTGGTGGGGGTTTGTAGTGGTAGTGGTGGGGGTGGGGGTTGGTAGTGGTAGTAGTGGGGGTTGGTAGTGGTAGTGGTGGGGGTGGGGGTTGGTAGTGGTGGGGGTTGGTAGTGGTGGAGGTGGGGGTTGGTAGTGGTGGGGGTGGGGGTTGGTAGTGGTGGGGGTTGGTAGTGGTGGGGGTTGGTAGTGGTGGGGGTTGGTAGTGGTGGGGGTTGTGGGGGCGGTCATGCCATCGTGGCACCGTGTCAGGGTGTTTGCCATTGTCAACACCGCCGATGAAACGGAGCTGATGAAATAGCACACTGCCGCTCGTTTACACCAGGAGTTATACACCATCACATTCCCATTCAGACAACGCAGGGTCTGGAGTTATACACCATCACATTCCCATTCAGACAACGCAGGGTCTGGAGTTATACACCATCACATTCCCATTCAGACAACGCAGGGTCTGGAGTTATACACCATCACATTCCCATTCAGACAACGCAGGGTCTGGAGTTATACACCATCACATTCCCATTCAGACAACGCAGGGTCTGGATTTATACACCATCACATTCCCATTCAGACAACGCAGGGTCTGGAGTTATACACCATCACATTCCCATTCAGACAATGCAGGGTCTGGAGTTATACACCATCACATTTGACTGGCCTACCTGCCTACCTGCCTGCCTGACTGGCCTACCTGCCTGCCTGACTGGCCTACCTGCCTGCCTGACTGGACTGCCTACCTGCCTACCTGCCTGCCTGCCTACCTGCCTGCCTGCCTACCTGCCTGCCTACCTGCCTGCCTACCTGCCTACCTGCCTACCTGCCTGCCTGCCTGCCTACCTGCCTGCCCTGGCCGACTCAGCATGCCAAACCTCTGGAACGTCACCGCTCAGCTCAGACACATACGCTGGAGGGGTCAAGTCAAGGCCTACATTCACACTGACTGGGAGAAAGCTGAAAGTCAAGGCCTCCATTCACACTGACTGGGAGAAAGCTGAAAGTCAAGGCCTCCATTCACACTGACTGGGAGAAAGCTGAAAGTCAAGGCCTCCATTCACACTGACTGGGAGAAAGCTGAAAGTCAAGGCCTCCATTCACACTGACTGGGAGAAAGCTGAAAGTCAAGGCCTCCATTCACACTGACTGGGAGAAAGCTGAAAGTCAAGGCCTCCATTCACACTGACTGGGAGAAAGCTGAAGGTCAAGGCCTCCATTCACACTGACTGGGAGAAAGCTGAAGGTCAAGGCCTCCATTCACACTGACTGGGAGAAAGCTGAAGGTCAAGGCCTACATGGACGTAAAGTGGGGCAAAAAAGTATTTAGTCAGCCACCAATTGTGCAAGTTCTCCCACTTAAAAAGATGAGAGAGGCCTGTAATTTTCATCATAGGTACACTTCAACTATGACAAACAAAATGAGAAAAAAAAATCCAGAAAATCACATAGGATTTTTTATTTTTTTATTTGCAAATTATGGTGGAAAATAAGTATTTGGTCACCTACAAAAAAGCAAGATTTCTGGCTCTCACAGACCTGTAACTTCTTCTTTAAGAGGCTCCTCTGTCCTCCACTCGTTACCTGTATTAATGGCACCTGTTTGAACTTGTTATCAGTATAAAAGACACCTGTCCACAACCTCAAACAGTCACACTCCAAACTCCACTATGGCCAAGACCAAAGAGCTGTCAAAGGACACCAGAAACAAAATTGTAGACCTGAGGAGTCCCATGCAGGAAAAGCTAGACTAGAATAGCTTGCTGGACAATTTGTTTTTAGCATTTTTTAAACCAATAGACTATTCGAAAAGGGCACTTTTTTTGCTGAATGTTAAATACGGCAGCCAACAGAACTCACGGGTAGTTTGAAAGAGCGAACGCGCAATGGCGGTAGACTACAGCAGTTATTTATTCAGACCCAATGACATCCTTGAACACTATAGGACTAGAATAAGATGCAGAAGGCTTTCACTTCTCTCCACGAAGATTGAATGGTTATTCATTCTTCGTGAAGAGAAGTGAAAGCCTTCTGCATCTTATTCTAGTCCTATAGTGTTCAAGGATGTCATTAGAATGATGAAGATAAGGACAACGAAATGTATTTCATTGAATTGTTGAAAGCGAGGAAGGAATGAAGCAACAATGGAGAGAGAAAGAGGAGGTATATCTGTGTCAGCCTACAAATTATGCAAATAGGCCCTATTAAATTTCAAAAATGTTATCAAATTCGCTAGCCTATACTTGTCACTTTGTAGGCCGCATGTGCTGCACCAGAATCACATGTTCTCTTCTGTTTTATCATTTGAACGATGTGCGTAATTCCAGTCTATATAATATAGTACAGTAATACAGCTAATCTCAAAAAGATTTGCCTACTGGAGCTAGTTTCATTTATTTACCCAAGACAGCATATAGCTAGCTACATTATAGGGTTTATGTTTTTCTGTCCTGCATAATGTGCAGTAGTCTTTATCATATACAGTATGTATTGGATAACAGCACAATCATTGGGTTTTTTTGAGCTTGGGCTTGTGCTCATTAAACGTTGTTAATGTAGGGCTCATAAAGTGTATTTAATATATGTCTCATCAGGCTCCGATAGCATCAGGCTAGATCAAAGCTTAAGTCAAATCCAGACATGTATATACTTTATTATGCGTTTGAATGACACATAACAAATACAGTTTCAAATTCCATTACTTGTTCAATTCAAAAATACAGTCACAGGATCGCCATCTATCTTATTCATGAAGATATAAACTAACAGCAACTAGTGAAATAAAACATGTAAAACTGTTTGGAAGTAATGGTTTTGTCTCTATTGGACAAACTGACCCTCTTCTTTATATAGAGGGACAGAGAATAGGAGTGGTATTGGACAAACTGTCCCTCTTCTTTATATAGAAGGACAGAGAATAGGAGTGGTATTGGACAAACTGTCCCTCTTCTTTATGTAGAAGGACAGAGAATAGGAGTGGTATTGGACAAACTGTCCCTCTTCTTTATATAGAAGGACAGAGAATAGGAGTGGTATTGGACAAACTGTCCCTCTTCTTTATATAGAAGGACAGAGAATAGGAGTGGTATTGGACAAACTGTCCCTCTTCTTTATATAGAAGGACAGAGAATAGGAGTGGTATTGGACAAACTGTCCCTCTTCTTTATATAGAAGGACAGAGAATAGGAGTGGTATTGGACAAACTGTCCCTCTTCTTTATATAGAAGGACAGAGAATAGGAGTGGTATTGGACAAACTGTCCCTCTTCTTTATATAGAAGGACAGAGAATAGAAGTGGTATTGGACAAACTGTCCCTCTTCTTTATGTAGAAGGACAGAGAATAGGAGTGGTATTGGACAAACTGTCCCTCTTCTTTATATAGAAGGACAGCGAATAAGAGTGGTTTTGGACAAACTGTCCCTCTTCTTTATATAGAAGGACAGAGAATAGAAGTGGTATTGGACAAACTGTCCCTCTTCTTTATATAGAAGGACAGCGAATAGGAGTGGTATTGGACAAACTGTCCCTCTTCTTTATATAGAAGGACAGAGAATAGGAGTGGTCAGAACACTATGTTAGCAAAGAAAGCAAATCTAAATAGATGTGGGTTTTCAATGTAAAGCTGAGGTCTGACATTTCTGTGTGGTTAGCATACCAAGACAAATAGCCAACGAACACTATGTGTATAAACAGTCCAACAGGATCCATTTCTGTGCTAAATATTCTCTGTCCTTTGATCCTAACGTTCTCCCGCAACATGCTACTTTCATTGCAAAATATGACAACTGGTTGCCATTTTTATGAAAATACACTCGTGAATGCACACGCGGACACACACACACAGACACACCATTCAATCAAGTTCTCTTCAGGAAAGCCTGTACTCTCCTGTGGCTCTGTATTGTAACGTCACAGTATGCGTTAGAAAGCAGTACATGTCTTACTGACAGACAACGTTGTAGATGCCTGTGACGATCCTAACAGGACCCAGATATGGTATGGCATATATGAAGACTAATGTGCAAACAAGTCACCCGTTACTTCATTAAACACTTAGGTTAGCACAAAAATAGTCATAATTGAGTCTTTTTTACCTACTTATGGTCATGTGTACTGTAGCAGTGCTAATCCCCACTAGGTTGGCGCCTAGGATTTACTACACTATGAAATACTCTTATAGGTTTTAATCAATGTTCAAATATTATAAGTAGCAGTCTATCATGTTTTCTTTAATATAATGAACATTCACTATATTCCACCAAAAAAAAGTGTGTCCGGGTTTCAGTCACTACATTCTTTACCCAAGGCACACTTCACTTCAGCGGGCTTTAAGGTACATTTTCACGACTCTCCCCACTAAATACTGTCCTTTTCAAACTTCATACAGTCACTGCATGTTCGCCAGTTAACAAATTCAACTTTTATTTACAAGATGACTGCTTCAGAGAAAGTTTCCTTCTCCCGGTATAGCTTTCAAAATCAGCACCGAGAGTAATAGAGCACATTGTCGGGTTTGTATGTAGGCTACAGCAAGGTTGGAGGGGGCCGTGGCGTGGGCTAACATCACAAGGCGTCATGCTTGGACAGCTATCAAAGGCTTTAGTACACTTGCCCGATGGTGCTTACGGGAAATGATTACGCCCATGGTTAGTGAAGTAACTGTGGACTATAAAACGACCGTACCAAAACGAAGTAACTAAGTTGGTACTGGGTACACAAAAATTGTATATCCTTGTTATTCCAAAACCCACAACATTCTACTAGTTAATGGCCTGGGATAGTGTGTCGCCTTTTTATTTTGTTACCAAATATCCGCACACAATCACTAGCCTAGTCATGCTTCAAAGACGTGTTCTGTGTTGAAGATGGATACAGTGTTACTTCTCAGCGAGGCGGGACAGTAGGTATGCAGAGCAGTTTGAGTTCCATTGGTTGAATTGACGAAAATAATAAGTCGATTATGAAAACAAATAATTTTCCACAAACTAATTGAGCCCGAAATGATCTATGCAACTGAATCAAATCACGTACCGTTATGGACATGATGTTCCTTGATTATTTCTAGACAATATTTGATCCTGTGACCAACTAACCATAATCTCTATCAATTGTAACTCTGATCAGGTCATGATGAACAAATTGAATGATTTTCCTGTGTAATAACTATGTTTAAAAACTCTATCTCAGGGAAAGAAATAAGTGTTGTTGAAGGCAGATTGGAGGTGAATGTGAGCTTCTATCCAGGAAAGTGCATGTTTCATTGGGAATGAGTTACAAAAGACAGAAGCCATGTTGTAACCACATATGCTAGTACCATTCTCTCTTTCTCACACTCACACACACACACACACACACACACACACACACACACACACACACAGTAGACTACAACTCAAAAAGTTTTAGAGTAGAGCAAGAAAGCATGCCGAGCTGTGGCAACATATTGGACATGTCATGCGCAGTTGCGCACAACTGAACTGAGTTTTACATACTTGTACAATCTCGCCCTCCGCGCTGATAGTGGCTCCTGCCTTTGAGAATCGTCCTTGCAACCCCGTCGTGTATGTAGTATAATCTCCATTTGGACTGGACTCAAACAGCACTACTTCAACAAAAGCCGTATCCTTGGCGAAAACCGTTCCAATAGAAGTGGTAACCACGATGATCATCAAGACTACAGAATCGGCTCCACACTCTAACCTCCTGCTTGGTAAAATCATCATCTTGCCGGTTGGATATGCACGGATCGGAACATAATTTCCAAGGGTGATTAGGTGATGGTGCTGAAATTGAATCTGAAGCGAGATCGATGCGTCAAAATAGCGTGTTTATTTCACAATTGCAGCCTTGTCAATTACATTGCTTGCTTCTTAACGTTCCCTCTCTTTCTCCCTCCCTCTCTCTATTTCTCACTCCCCCTCTCCCCCCCTCTCTCTCTCCAGCGCTACAAAGCGGATCTCCTTTTGATCTCCAAACACGTGATTTTTGTGTTGATTTTTTTTCATCCCAAAAGGGTTATCCCCACCCACCGATCTTCCTGACCCGCTACTTTCCACTCCCCACGCTGAAGTGCCAGCACTCTGTTAAGGACGCAGGGCGCATTCACGCGTGCTTTAGGCGCTATAAATCGAGAAGTATGCTATATACCTCGAATTGACGCAAAGTAGCCAATCATTTTATTAAACGTGATACATTTGAGCAGACATAGCCTAATAGAGGTTTGCTTTAGGTATGGACGTGAGATGTAATAGCCAACGTGGTTAAACTATTCTTTAACGCTGTTAGGTTGTGTCTTGTTGAAGGGGTGATTCGCTCATGACTATCTTTCTAAACCCCTTGGTCCGGTGAAACGCTACGCCACAGTTTATAGGGAAGATTCGCTCAGGATCGAAGTTTCTTGAAGATAGGAACGACCTTAGAAGAACCATTACACTTGTCAAAGCGCTCCATTATTTAAGCCGGCTATTTTTTTCTACCTCCATTCAGTTATGTTTATCTGTTGGTTAGAACTGTATCTATTTGTGTCACCGGGCATTACATTAACGATCCATCTGGCCGTATTGGGAGAGATTAAGAAGTTACAAAGGAGCCTATAGTTTCCGGTGGGTTTTTTGTTGTGACGAATGGAAGCATATTTAAGAAATAAAAAGCACAGTTTAAGCTTACACTTTGTACAGTTTTATGAATAAGCCTTTACAAATTCTTATAAATGTCTAAATGTTTAGATTTATTTTTTTAAGTATTAATGCTAAGGATTGTCATGCAAAATGTTTATACATGTTTACAAATAAAGAAGTTCGCTGAATGTACAAACCATTAGGAACAGGGAAGCTGGTCCATGTTGACTCCAATGCTTCCCACAGTTGTGTCAAGTTGGCTGGATGTTCTTTGGGTAGTGGACCATTCTTGATACACATGGGAAACTGTTCAGCGTGAAAAACCCAGCAGCGTTGCAGTTCTTGACACAAACCGGTGCGCCTGGCACCTACTACCATACCCTGTTCAAAGGCACTTCATATTTTGTCTTGCCTATTCACCCTCTGAATGGCACACATACACAATCCATGTCTCAATTGTCTCAAGGCTTAAAAATCTTTCTTTAACCTGTCTTCTCCCCTTCATCTACACTGATTGGAGTGAATTTAACAAGTGACATGAATAAGGGATCAAAGCTTTCAACTGGATTCACCTGGTCAGTCTATGTCATGGAAAGAGCAGGTGTTCCTAATGTTTTGTCCACTCAGTGTATCAAGTTTGTTTTGTAACGATTCACAAATAGTTTATTAATGCTAATTTCATGAAAAGTATGATAAAGTGTTACGTATTAGGGTTAGGATAAAGTTTAGGTTTTTGGGTTAGGGTAGGAGTATGGGTTAGGGAAAATAGGATTTTGAATGGGACTGAATTGTATGTCCCCACAAGGTTAGCTGTACAAGACTGTGTGTGTGTGTGTGTGTGTGTGTGTGCAACAGAAATACATAATCATTGGTTCGGTGCAGGAGAGATTTATTCACAATATTAAGAATGTATAAGGTTTGAGTTTTGAGTTTTGCATAACCTTTTGTACACACTATGGACAATTAACATGAGAAAAATATTGAAAACCATAACACATATATCAGAAAGGGAAAGGGTGATACCTAGTCAGTTGTACAACTGAATGCCTTCAACTGAAATGTGTCTTCCACATTGTTATATTGAACCTTTATTTAACTAGGCAAGTCAGTTAAGAACACATTCTTATTTACAATGACGGCCTCCATTAAACCAACCCCTCTATATATATCAACTATTACACAAAAATGGGTAGAGGACAAGCATAAATATGGAGTATTTAGTCATCAGTCTGACATCAAAGGATTGAATTAAAGAGTATTTTAAAATGACAAGTATATTTCGGTGAACAATATACAATGAGTGTACAAAACATTAGGAACACCTCACTAATACTAAATTACGGAGCTTTTGCCGTCAGAACAGTCTCAATTCGTCAGGACGTGGAGTCTACAAGGTGTTGAAAACGTTCCACAGGGATGCTGGCCTTAGGAAGCATTATCATTTTTGACAAGATACCGATGCTGCTGTCAGGACACAACATTATCAATGAACAGTAGATAAGGGGCACTTATTTTGTCTATAGAGATTGCTCCTCATAAGTGTGAATTGAGGTTTTTATATCAAGCCTGCCCTCTGCTGGTTAGTAAATAACCTCCAAGCAGATTAAAATGAGCCCTTGTTGCGCCCAATAATCTCTCTTTCTTTCTGAAGTGTGCATTTGTTCACCACTCCCCACAAATGTAAAAGCATTGGATTAGAGTTGGAATAGGCTAGAGAGAGGCTAGAGAGTTTTCATATCTATACCTGTCATTTCCTTTTAAATCAATGAAGAGAATCAATGAAGAAAATGCTAGCCTTAACAAGTGCACACTTCAGGAGAAATTATATATTATTGGGATGCAGTCTTAAACTAATCCCCTAGGAACTTCAAGTGAATCTGGACAAATGTTATATAAAACCATATGGCAGCTGCTCCATAGAAAACCCATATGGCAGCTGCTCTATATAAAACCCATATGGCAGCTGCTCTATATAAAACCATATGGCAGCTGCTCCATAGAAAACCCATATGGCAGCTGCTCTATAGAAAACCCATATGGCAGCTGCTCTATATAAAACCCATATGGCAGCTGCTCTATATAAAACCCATATGGCAGCTGCTCTATATAAAACCCATATGGCAGCTGCTCTATATAAAACCCATATGGCAGCTGCTCTATAGAAAACCCATATGGCAGCTGCTCTATAGAAAACCCATATGGCAGCTGCTCTATATAAAACCCATACGGCAGCTGCTCTATATAAAACCCATACGGCAGCTACTCTATATAAAACCCATATGGCAGTTATAGTTTTACTTGCATTTAAAAGCAGTTGGAGGCCTCGGAAGGAGTGTTGTATGGCATTGAAGCTCGTTTGGAGGTTTGTTAACACAGTGTCCAAAGAAGGGCCAGATGTACACAGAATGGTGTTGTCTGCGTGGAGGTGGATCAGAGAATCACCAGCAGCAAGAGAGACATCATTGATATATAGAAAAGAGTCGGCCTGGGAAATTAACCCTGTAGCACCCCCATAGAGACTGCCAGAGGTCCAGACAACAGGTCCTCCGATTTGACACACTGAACTCTATCTGAGAAGTAGTTGGTGAAGCAGGCGAGGCAGTCATTTGAGAAGCCAAGGCTATTGAGTCTGCCGATAAGAATGCCGTGATGGACAGAGTTGAAAGCCTTGGCCAGGTCGATGAAGACGGCTGCACATTACTGTCTTTTATCGATGGCGGTTATGATATCATTTAGGACCTTGAGCGTGGATGAGGTGCACCCATAACCAGCTCGGAAACCAGATTGCATAGTGGAGAAGGTACGGTGGGATTCGAAATTGTCGGTGATCTGTTTGTTAACTTGGCTTTCGAATATTTTAGAAAGGCAGGGCGGATATAGGTCTGTTGCAGTTTGGGTCTAGAGTGTCTCCCCCTTTGAAGAGGGGGATGACTGCGGCAGCTTTCCAATATTTAGGGATCTCAGACGATACGAAAGAGAGGTTGAACAGGCTAGTAATAGGGGTTGCAACAGTTTCGGCAGATCATTTTAGAAAGAGAGGGTCCAGATTGTCTAATCCAGCTGATTTGTAGGGATCCAGATTTTGCAGCTCTTTCAGAACATCAGCTGTCTGGATTTGGGTGAAGGACAAGCCGGGGGGCTTGGGCAAGTTACTACAGGGGGTGCTGAGATGTTGGCCGGGGTAGGGGTAGACAGGTGGAAAGCATGGCCAGCTGTAGAAAAATGCTTCTTGAAATTATTGATTATCGTAGATTTATCGGTGGTGACAATGTTTCCTATCCTCAGTGCAGTGGGCAGCTGGGAGGAGGTGCTCTTATTCTCCATGGACTTTACAGTGTCCCAAAACTTTTTGGAATTAGTACTACAGGATGCACATTTCTGTCTGAAAATGCTAGCCTTAGCTTTCCTAACTGACTGAGTATATTGGTTCCTGACTACCCTGAAAAGTTGCATATCGCGGTGGCTATTTGATGCTAATGCAGAACGCCACAGGATGTTTTTGTGCTGGACAAGGGCAGTTAAGTCTGGGGTGAACCAAGGGCTATATCTGTTCTTAGTTCTACATTTTTTGAATGGGACATGCTTATTTAAGATGGAGAGGAAAGCACTTTTAAAGAGCAACGAGGCATCCTCTACTGACGGAATGAGGTCAATATCCTTCCAGAATACCCGGGCCAGGTCGATTAGAAAGGCCTGCTCGCTGAAGTGTTTTAGGGAGCTTTTGACTGTGATGAGGGGTGGTCGTTTGACCGCGGACCCATTACGCACGCAGGCAATGAGACAATGATCGCTGAGATCCTAGTTGAAGACAGCAGCGGTGTATTTAGAGGGCAAGTTGGTCAGGATGATATCTAAGAGGGTGCCCATGGTTACAGATTTAGGGTTGTACCCGATAGGTTCCTTGATAATTTGTGTGAGATTGAGGGCATCTAGTTTAGATTGTAGGACGGCCGGGGTGTTAAGCACGTCCCAGTTTAGGCCACCTAACAGTACGAACTCTGAAGATGGATGGGGGGAAATCAATTCACATATGGTGTCCAGGGCAAGGTGGATTTTTAAAAGTAGAAGCTCGAATTGTTTGGGCACAGACCTGGATAGTAGGACAGAACTCTGCAGGCTATCTCTGCAGTAGATTGCAACTCCGCCCCTTTTGGCAGTTTTATCTTGTCGGAAAATGTTATGGAGAGTTCAAGATTTTTGGTGGCCTTCCTTAGCCAGGATTCTGACATGGTTAGGACATCCGGGTTGACGGAGTGTGCTAAAGCAGTGAATAAAACAAACTTAGGGAGGAGGCTTCTAATGTTAACATGCATGAAACCAAGGTTTTACGGTTACAGAATTAAACAAATGAGAGCGCCTGGGGAACGGGAGTGGGGCTAGGTGCTGCAGGGCCTGGGTTAACCTCAACATCACCAGATGAACAGAGGAGGAATAGGATAAGGGTATGGCTGAAGGCTATAAGAACTGGTCGTCTAGTGTGTTCGGAACAGAGAGTAGAAGGAGCAGATTTCTGGGTGCGGAAGAATAGATTTGAGGCATAATGTACAGACAAGGGTATGGTAGGATGTGAATACAGTAGAGGTAAACCTAGGCTTTGAGTGACGATGAAAGAGGTTTTGTCTCTAGAGGCACCATTTAAGCCAGGTGAGGTCACCTGTGTGAGGGGTGAAACAAAAGGGCTAGCTAAGGCATATTGAGCAGAGCTGGAGGCTCAACAGTGAAATAAGACAATAATCACTAACCAGAACAGCAATGGACAAGGCATATTGACATTAGGGAGAGGCATGCGTAGCCGAGTGATCAAAGGGTCCAGTGAGTAGCTAGGCGAGCTGGAGACACAGTGTTTCAGACAGCTAGCCGGCCTCGCCTAGCAGGCTAGCAGAAGGGCCTTTGGGGGACGTCGCAATGGAAGAGCCTGTTGAAACCCCCTCGGACAGTTATGTCGGCAGACCAGTCGTGATGGATCGGCGGGGCTCCATGTCAGCAGTAAAAAGGTCCAGGCCAATTGGAAAAATAGATATTGTAGTCCAAGAAAATGGCTGATGGACCTCTTCAGCTAGCCGGGAGATGGGCTTAGCTCGAGGCTAGCTCCAGGCTAATTGGCGCTTGCTTAGGGACAGATACGTTAGCCAGGAGTAGTCACTCGGATAGCAGCTAGCTAGCTGCGATGATCCGGTGTAAAGGTTCAGAGCTTGCAGTAGGAATCCGGAGACGTGGAGATGTGGTGGAGAAAAAGCAGTCCGATATGCTCTGGGTTGATATCGCGCTGTGCAGACTGGCAGGAATTGACCGGGCTGAAGCTGGCTGATGTCTGAGTTAACGGTTATGACTGCTAGCAGTGGCTAACTACTAGCTAGTAGCTAGTTAGCTGGCTAGCTCCTGAGAGGGGGTTCCGGTTCTAAAGTGTAAAAAAATTGCAGATCCGTACCACATTGGGTGAGGCGGGTTGCAGGAGAGGATGTTCAGTCCGTAGATGGGAATTGAGATTAAAATATACAAAAAAATATATTCGAAATATATACAAAGAAAAATATATATACATGGGACGGGACAGGACAAGACAACAGACATCTGACTGCTTTGCCATCTTGGATTGTCTATGGTTATTTTGCTTACAGCTAATTGCTCACTGTCAACCTGTTAACATCTTATTGATTTTGTACAGAATAATTATTGGTTTGCAAATACAATTTCGGTCATGTAAATAACTGTTAGGATACTAATTTTGAATCCACTGATGTCACCTTGTGTGACCATAAAAATCTGTGTCTTAGTAAAATCACTTGGCTGTAAAAGTTACTGGCCTGCCATACACCTTAGAAAGCCTTCAAAATAGAAATATAATTTCTATTTGGAATTTCCAGTCAATTAGCATAATGGTTATTGTAGTCATTTTACAGATTAATACCTAGGATAGGATAAAGTAATCCTTCTAACCCCCCCTCCCCCTAAAAGATTTAGATGCACTATTGTAAATTGGTTGTTCCACTGGATATCATAAGGTGAATGCACCAATTTGTAAGTCGCTCTGGATAAGAGCGTCTGCTAAATGACTTAAATGTAAATGTAATTAAAAATTGGCCTACAAACGCTTACATCATTTGCATAATGCCAGCTGAATCTCCCATAGTAACAGTGCCATTCCAAACCCACAAAACCCAGGAAAAATACAAAAGACAGCAGAATGTAAAGTGGCCATGTTAGAGGATGGCACAATTCATTTGATGCTAAAATTAAGAAAAATGCAGGAGTAGACCCTCCCGCAGCTGAGGCTTATAAGGTATAATATAGTCAAACCTGTAGATGATTTACCATGTATAATTGTAAAGGCAGTCATTGTTGTTCTCCCCCTTAGACGAGGAGGAGCATGGATAGGACCAAGATGCGGATTGAGGGAAATAAGCCATCTTTTAATGAAAACAGCAAACAAGACACTACAAAACAACAAACGTGACTAACCTTTAACCGTCCATGTGTGGACACAGGAACAAACACCCACAAAACCCCAGTGAAACCCTGGCTGCCTTAGTATGACTCTCAATTAGAGACAAACGATACACACCTGTCTCTAATTGAGAATCATACCAGGCCGAACACAAAAACCAACCTAGAAATACAAAACATAGACTACCCACCCAACACTCACGCCCTGACCAATAAAGACATACAAAACAAGAGAAAACAGGTCAGGAACGTGACAGAACCCCCCCCTTAAGGTGCGAACTCCGGGCGCACCAGCACAAAGTCTAGGGGAGGGTCTGGGTGGGCGTCTGTCCACGGTGGTGGCTCAGGCTGAGGGCGAGGTCCCCACCCCACCATAATCAATCCCCGCTTCTTTATCCCCCTCCCAATGACCACCCTCCCACTAACACCACCTAAATGAAGGGGCAGCACCGGGATAAGGGGCAGCACCGGGATAAGGGGCAGCACCGGGATAAGGGGCAGCACCGGGATAAGGGGCAGCACCGGGATAAGGGGCAGCACCGGGATAAGGGGCGGCAGGTCCTGGCTGAGGGACTCCGGCAGGTCCTGGCTGAGGGACTCCGACTCACTGAGAATGTGATGAAAGAAATAAAGGCTGAAATAAATCATTCTCTCTGCTATTATTCTGATATTTCACATTCTTAAAATAAAGTGGTGATCCTAACTGACCTAAGACAGGGAATATTTACTAGGATTTAATGTCAGGAATTGTAAAAAACAAAGTTTCAACTTATTTGGCTAAGGTGTATGTAAACTTCTGACTTCAACTGTATATACTGTAGTGGATTAGAACCTGGAATTAAAATGGATTTTTGGGGGGTTTGTATCATTTGATTTACACAATATGCCTACCACTTTGAAGATGGAAAATATTTTTTATTGTGAAACAAACAAGAAATAAGACAAAAAAACAGACATTTCGAGCGTGCATAACTATTCACCCCCCCCCCCCCCCCTCAAAGTGAATACTTTGTAGAGCCACCTTTTGCAGCAATTACAGCTGCAAGTCTCTTGGGGTATGTCTTTATAAGCTTGGCAGATCTAGCCACTGCATCTTGCCATCTTATGTAATACATGGACCACTAGCCACTTTATACTATGCCACTTTATGTTTACATACCCTACAGTACTCATCTCATAGGTATATACCGTACTCTATACCATGTACTGCATCTTGCCTATGCCGTTCTGTACCATCACTCATTCATATATCTTTATGTACATATTCTTTATCCCTTTACACTTGCGTGTATAAGGTAGTAGTTGTGGAATTGTTAGGTTAGATTACTTGTTGTTATTACTGCATTGTCGGAACTAGAAGCACAAGCATTTCGCTACACTCGCATTAACATCTGCTAACCATGTGTATGTGACTAATAAAATTTGATTTGATTTGATTTTGATTTGATTTGATTTGCCCATTCTTCAAGTCAAAATTGCTCCAGCTCCTTCAAGTTGGATGGTTTCCGCTGGTGTACAGCAATCTTTAAGTCATACCACAGATTCTCAATTGGATTGAGGTCTGGTCTTTGACTAGGACATTCCAAGACATTTAAATGTTTCCCCTTAAACAACTCGAGTGTTGCTTTAGCAGTATGCTTAGGGTCATTGTCCTGCTGGAAGGTGAACCTCCGTCCCTGTCTCAAATCTCTGGAAGACTGAAACAGGTTTCCCCTCAAGCATTTCCCTGTATTTAGTGCCATCCATTATTCCTTCAATTCTGACCAGTTTCCCAGTCCCTGCTGATGAAAAACATCCCCACTGCATGATGCTGCCACCACCATGCTTCACTGTGGGGATGGTGTTCTCGGGGTGATGCGAGGTGTTGGGTTTGCACCAGACATAGCGTTTTCCTTGATGGCCAAAAAGCTCAATTTAAGTCTCTTCTAACCAGAGAACCTTCTTCCATATGTTTGGGGAGTCTCCCACATGCCTTTTGGTGAACACCAAACGTGTTTGCTTATTTTGTTCTTTAAACAGATCTTCATCCAACAACAGAAATAGACAGACTGACATAAAAGCAATGGCTTTTTTATATACACTGCTCAAAAAAATAAAGGGAACACTTAAACAACACAATGTAACTCCAAGTCAATCACACTTCTGTGAAATCAAACTGTCCACTTAGGAAGCAACACTGATTGACAATAGATTTCACATGCTGTTGTGCAAATGGAATAGACAAAAGGTGGAAATTATAGGCAATTAGTAAGACACCCCCAAAAAAGGAATGGTTCTGCAGGTGGTGACCACAGACCACTTCTCAGTTCCTATGCTTCCTGGCTGATGTTTTGGTCACTTTTGAATGCTGGCGGTGCTTTCACTCTAGTGGTAGCATGAGACGGAGTCTACAACCCACACAAGTGGCTCAGGTAGTGCAGTTCATCCAGGATGGCACATCAATGCGAGCTGTGGCAAAAGGGTTTGCTGTGTCTGTCAGCGTAGTGTCCAGAGCATGGAGGCGCTACCAGGAGACAGGCCAGTACATCAGGAGACGTGGAGGAGGCCGTAGGAAGGCAACAACCCAGCAGCAGGACCGCTACCTCCGCCTTTGTGCAAGGAGGTGCACTGCCAGAGCCCTGCAAAATGACCTCCAGCAGGCCACAAATGTGCATAAAAGGCTCATTAACAGCTTCTACCCCAAGCAATAAGACTGCTGAACAATTAATAAAATGGCCACACAGACAATTTACATTTTTATAAATGAAAAACTGAAATACCTTATTTACAGAAGTATTCAGACCCTTTGCTATGAGACTCGCACACACCTGTCTATATAAGGTCCCACAGTTGACAGTGCATGTCAGAGCAAAACCAAGCTATGATGTCAAAGAAATTGTCTGTAAAGCTCTGAGACAGGATTGTGTTGAGGCACAGATCTGGGGAAGGGTACCAAAACATTTCTGCAGCATTGAAGATCCCCAAGAACACAGTGGCCTCTATCCTTCTAAATTGGAAGAAGTTTGGAACCACCAAGACTCTTCTTAGAGCTGGCTGCACGGCCAAACTGAGCAATCGGGGGAGAAGGACAACCATCTCTGCAGCACTCCACCAACCAGGCCTTTATGGTAGAGTGACCAGACAGAAGCCACTTCTCAGTAAAAGGCACGTGACAGCTTGCTTGGAGTTTTCCAAAAGGCACCTAAAGGACTCTCAGACCATGAGAAACAAGATTATCTGGTATGATTTAACCAAGATTGAACTCTTTGGCCTGAATGCCAAGCGTCACGTCTGGAGGAAGCCTGGCACCATCCCTACGGTGAAGCATGTTGGTGGCAGCATCATGTTTTTCAGCGGCAGGGACTGGATTCGAGGGGAAAATTTTACGGAACAAAGTACAGAGAGATCCTTGATGAAAACCTGCTCCAGAGCGTTCAGGACATCAGACTGGGATGAAGGTTTACCTTCCAACAGGACAACAACCTTAAGCACACAGCCAAGGCAACGCAGGAGTGGCTTCGGGACAAGTCTCTGAATGTCCTTGAGTTGCCCAGCCAGAGCCCGGACTTGAACCCAATTGAACATCTCTGGAGAGACCTGAAAATAGTTGTACAGCGACTCTCCCCATCCAACCTGACAGAGCTTGAGAAGATCTGCAGAGAAAAATGTGAGAATCTCACCAAGTACAGGTGTGCTAAGATCGTAGCGTCATACCCAAGAAGACTCAATGTTTTAATCGCTGCCAAAGGTACTTCAACAAAGTACTGAGTAAGGGTCTGAATACATATGTAAACGGATATTTCAGATGTTAATTTCTAATAAATTTTTAAAAATGTCAAAAATCCTGTTTTTGCTTTGTCATTATGGAGTATTGTGTGTAGATTGATGAGGAACATTAAAAAAAAACATTTTTGAATAAGGCTGTAACGTAACAAAATGTGGATGAAGTCAAAGTGTAACATTATTATACTGCTTGTTTCATACTCCACTCTGATCTCTCTCTCTCTCTCTCTCTCAATTCATTTCAATTCAATTCAAGGGGCTTTATTGGCATGGGAAACATGTGTTAACATTGCCAAAGCAAGTGAGGTAGATAATATACAAAAGTGAAATAAACAATCAAAATTAACAGTAAACATTACACATACAGAAGTTTCAAAACAATAAAGACATTACAAATGTCATATTATATATATACAGTGTTGTAACAATGTACAAATGGTTAAAGTACACAAAGGAAAATAAATAAGCATAAATATGGGTTGTATTTACATTGGTGTTTGTTCTTCACTGGTTGCCCTTTTCTTGTGGCAACAGGTCACACATCTTGCTGCTGTGATGGAACACTGTGGAATTTCACCCAGTAGATATGGGAGTTTGTCAAAATTGGATTTGTTTTCGAATTCTTTGTGGATCTGTGTAATCTGAGGGAAATATGTCTCTCTAATATGGTCATACATTGGGCAGGAGGTTAGGAAGTGCAGCTCAGTTTCCACTTCATTTTGTGGGCAGTGTGCACATAGCCTGTCTTCTCTTGAGAGCCATGTCTGCCTACGGCGGCCTTTCTCAATAGCAAGGCTATGCTCACTGAGTCTGTACATAGTCAAAGCTTTCCTTAAGTTTGGGTCAGTCACAGTGGTCAGGTATTCTGCCACTGTGTACTCTCTGTTTAGGGCCAAATAGCATTCTAGTTTGCTCTGTTTTTTTGTTAATTCTTTCCAATGTGTCAAGTAATTATCTTTTTGTTTTCTCATGATTTGGTTGGGTCTAATTGGGCTGTTGTCCTGGGGCTCTGTGGGGTGTGTTTGTGTTTGTGAACAGAGCCCTAGGACCAGCTTGCTTAGGGGACTCTTCTCCAGGTTCATCTCTCTGTAGGTGATGGCTTTGTTATGGAAGGTTTGGGAATCGCTTCCTTTTAGGTGGTTGTAGAATTTAACGGCTCTTTTCTGGATTTTGATAATTAGTGGGTATCGGCCTAAATCTGCATGCATTATTTGGTGTTCTACGTTGTACACGGAGGATATTTTTGCAGAATTCTGCATGCAGAGTCTCAATTTGGTGTTTGTCCCATTTTGTGAAGTCTTGGTTGGTGAGCGGACCCCAGATTTCACAACTATAAAAGGCAATGGGCTCTATGACTGATTCAAGTATTTTTAGCCAGATCCTAATTGGTATGTTGAAATTTATGTTCCTTTTGATGGCATAGAATGCCCTTCTTGCCTTGTCTCTCAGATCGTTCACAGCTTTGTGGAAGTTACCTGTGGCGCTGATGTTTAGGCCGAGGTATGTATAGTTTTTTGTGTGCTCTAGGGCAACAGTGTCTAGATGGAATTTGTGGTCCTGGCGACTGGACCTTTTTTTGGAACACCATTATTTTGGTCTTACTGAGATTTACTGTCAGGGCCCAGGTCTGACAGAATCTGTGCAGAAGATCTAGGTGCTGCTGTAGGCCCTCCTTGGTTGGTGACAGAAGCACCAGAGAGAGACAGGTTCAGTTGAAGTTCAGGGACAGAGAGAGACAGGTTCAGTTGAGGTTCAGGGACAGAGAGAGACAGGTTCAGTTGAGGTTCAGGGAGAGAGAGAGATGGGTTCAGTTGAGGTTCAGGGAGAGAGAGAGAGATGGGTTCAGTTGAGGTTCAGGGAGAGAGAGAGACAGGTTCAGTTGAGGTTCAGGGAGAGAGAGAGACAGGTTCAGTTGAGGTTCATGGAGAGAGAGAGACGGGTTCAGGGAGAGAGAGAGACAGGTTCAGTTGAGGTTCAGGGACAGAGAGAGACAGGTTCAGTTGAGGTTCAGGGAGAGAGAGAGACAGGTTCAGTTGAGGTTCAGGGAGCGAGAGAGATGGGTTCAGTTGAGGTTCAGGGAGAGAGAGAGACGGGTTCAGGGAGAGAGAGAGACGGGTTCAGTTGAGGTTCAGGGAGAGAGAGAGACGGGTTCAGGGAGAGAGAGAGACGGGTTCAGTTGAGGTTCAGGGAGAGAGAGAGATGGGTTCAGTTGAGGTTCAGGGAGAGAGAGAGACGGGTTCAGTTGAGGTTCAGGGAGAGAGAGAGAGACGGGTTCAGTTGAGGTTCAGGGAGAGAGAGAGACAGGTTCAGTTGAGGTTCATGGAGAGAGAGAGACGGGTTCAGGGAGAGAGAGAGACAGGTTCAGTTGAGGTTCAGGGAGAGAGAGAGACAGGTTCAGTTGAGGTTCAGGGAGAGAGAGAGACAGGTTCAGTTGAGGTTCAGGGAGAGAGAGAGACAGGTTCAGTTGAGGTTTAGGGAGAGAGAGAGACAGGTTCAGTTGAGGTTCAGGGAGAGAGAGAGACGGGTTCAGTTGAGTTTCAGGGAGAGAGAGAGACAGGTTCAGTTGAGGTTCAGGGAGAGAGAGAGACAGGTTCAGTTGAGGTTCAGGGAGAGAGAGAGACGGGTTCAGTTGAGGTTCAGGGAGAGAGAGAGAGAGAGACAGGTTCAGGGAGAGAGAGAGACGGGTTCAGTTGAGGTTCAGGGAGAGAGAGAGACAGGTTCAGTTGAGGTTCAGGGAGAGAGAGAGACGGGTTCAGTTGAGGTTCAGGGAGAGAGAGAGAGATGGGTTCAGTTGAGGTTCAGGGAGAGAGAGAGACAGGTTCAGTTGAGGTTCAGGGAGAGAGAGAGACGGGTTCAGTTGAGGTTCAGGGAGAGAGAGAGACAGGTTCAGTTGAGGTTCAGGGAGAGAGAGAGACGGGTTCAGTTGAGGTTCAGGGAGAGAGAGAGACAGGTTCAGTTGAGGTTCAGGGAGAGAGAGAGAGATGGGTTCAGTTGAGGTTCAGGGAGAGAGAGAGACAGGTTCAGTTGAGGTTCAGGGAGAGAGAGAGACAGGTTCAGTTGAGGTTCAGGGAGAGAGAGAGACGGGTTCAGTTGAGGTTCAGGGAGAGAGAGAGATGGGGCTTTGATCAGTCGTAATAGAATATGCCCAACTCAAAAGGAGTCTGTCCTGGATTTCATTTGAAACCAACATAGTAATGATTAAACCATGACTTTGTTTGCAAATTACAGTGTGTTCACGCAGGTGTTATTCAGAGAACTGTGGGGAAGTCTTTCTGGTAGTAGTTTTAACAGTACCTGAAACCTTTCTGTACATTCCTTTGACCATGTGAGAAATCACTGCAACATAGAAAACTCTGTTGAATTTAGATTTTACTCTCTTATCTCTAGCTTCGCATTGTATCTCTAAATGCATTTCACTTTTTTCAAACAAACAATTCATAACCGAATATTTGAGGTTTTGAAGTATTAAGCATTCTGAGACTGTCCCAGCCTGAGTCGGACGCCGGATCTGCCCCCGGGCGAATGCTGACTTTGAAGTGTAGATTAAGGGGAGTGATTTCAATAGGCCCTAATTCTACCGTGAACACACACGCACACACACACACGCACACGCACACACACACACACACACACACACACACACATACACACACACACACACACACACACACACACACACACACACACACACACACACACACACACACACACACACACACACACACACACACACACACACACACACACACACACACACACACACACACACACACACACAGAGACACTGTGGGACTAAAGATGAAACCATCTGGGGGGGGGGGGGGGGGTTGGTAGGAGGGTGTGTGTGCACCTTTTAAGGCTTGCAGGAACAGGTATGTTCTCAGGGGAGAAACGACAGTTAGATGAAGAAGTCATTTGAATGGTCTTCACGGTAACCAGCATTCCTCACGATGAGTTACCTTGTTAATGAGAGGAAATATTCTGATGAAGTAGATAGTCATACGTGCTCACACACACACACACACACACACACACACACACACACACACACACACACACACACACACACACACACACACACACACACACACACACACACACACACACACACACACACACACACACACACACAATAGAAAACCAACAATAAAGAACAACAACTAAACATTGGTGCTCAAAAACAACAAGTGAAGTCAAATCGGGTCCGGTCCGTTGGTCTGTGCCAGTGCGTCTTGTTGGGGACAGTATTGAGTAGCTTGGATGAATAAAGTGCTCAGAGTAAACTGCCTGCTACTCATGCCCAGTTGCTAATATATGCATATTATTATTAGATTTTGATAGAAAACACTCCGAATTTTCTAAAACTGTTTGAATGAAGTCTGTGAGTATAATAGAACTCATATGGCAGGCAAAAACCTGAGACAAAAATCCAACCAAGAAGTGGGAAATCAGGTTTGTAGGTTTTCAACTCATTGCCTATCGAAGATACAGTGGTAGATTGGTCATATTGCACTTCCTAAGGCTTCCACTAGATGTCAACAGTCTTTAGAACCTTGTTTGATGCTTCTACTCTGAAGGAGGGGGGAATGAGGGCTCTTTGAGTTAGGGCTCTGGCAAAGTGCCATTAGCTGACCAGGCGCGTTCACGTGAGATAGTTAGCTTGCGTTCCATTGCATTTCTGAAGACAAAGGAATTATCCGTTTTGAACATTATTGAAGATTAATGTTAAAAAAAATCCTAAAGATTGATTCTCTACTTCGTTTGACATGTTTCTACGAACTGTAATATGACTTTTCGTCTGAACTTTCGCATGGACTTGCCCGCGCGTCGTGAGTTTGGATTGTGTACTGAACGCGTAAACAAAAAGGAGGTATTTGGACATAAATGATGGACTTTATGGAACAAATCAAACATTTATTGTGGAACTGGGATTCCTGGGAGTGTTTTTGAAGTCTGACACAGGAGTTGCATTAAGGAGAGGTTTATCTAAAGTTCCATGTATAATACTTGTTGTCACGTTCCTGACCTTGTTTTCCTTTTGTATAGCTTTGTTTTGTTGGTCAGGACGTGAGCTGGGTGGGCATTTTCTGTGTTTGTTCCTTGTTAAGTGTCAGGGTTAATTGACCTTGTATGGCTCTCAATCAGAGGCAGGTGTTTTCGTTTTCCTGTGATTGAGAGACATACATAGGGAGGTTGTTTCACATTGTTTGGTGTGGGTGGTTGTCTCCTGTGTCCGTATTATGTTACCACACGGGACTGTATCGTTGGTTTGTAGTCGTGTACCTGTTCGTGCGTTCTTCGTTATATGTAAGTTCACATGTTTTAGGTCAGTCTACGTTCGTTTGTTGTTTTGTTAATTATCAAGTGTTCTTCGTGTGTTTAGTTTCGTCTTGTAAATAAAATTCATTATGTCATCATACCTCGCTGCAAATTGGTTTTCCGATCCCTCTCTCCTCTCCTCGTCTGAGGAGGAGGAAGAACTAGAGTTTTGTTACACTTGTATCTTTTATCAATGTTTATTATGAGTTTTTCTGTAAATTGATGTGGCTCTCTGCAAAATCAGAGGCAAGTCGGAGGCAAAACATTACTGAATATAACGCGCCAATGTAAACAGAGATTTTTAGATATAAATATGAACTTTATTGAACAAAACATGCATTTATTGTGTAACATGAAGTCCTATGAGTGTCATCTGATGAAGATCATCAAAGGATAGTGATTAATTTTATCTATATTTCAGCTTTTTGTGACTCCTCTCTTTGGCTGGAAAAATGGCTGTGTTTTTCTGTGAATAGGTGCTGACCTAACATAATGATATGTTGTGCTTTCGTCGTAAAGCCTTTTTGAAATCGGACACTGTGGTGGGATTAACAACAAGTTTATCTTTAAAATGGTGTTAAATAATTGTATGTCTGAGGAATAAAATTTTTGAGATTGCTGTTGTTTTGAATTTGGCGCCCTGCACTTTCACTGGCTGTTGTCATATCGATCCCGTTAACGGGATCCCAGCCATAAGAAGTTAAACAGAACTTCATCCAACAACAGAAATAGACAGACTGACATATTTCATAACAATCGGGCTGTGAGTAATGTGCTGCGTGGGATATTTAGATCAACCCGGATAAATCAAACAAGCACTTCTTTTATCTAACTGAAGTTTGAAGTAGCAAATCAATGCCTGACCCCTTCTATTTTCCGTAGTAAAGTTCAAAGGGCGTGAAGGAGTATGAAAGGCAGGTGACCTGCTGAGGGGGAAGGATGTGGAAGGGAGAAGTGGTCCTGGGAACGAGGGGAAAAAGGTGAGGAACCCTGAGAAAGCATGCAGCCAGTGTGTGACAGCATCTCTTCCTCCTATCTTTCTCACCCTCTCTCACTTTTTTCTCTCTCCGCTCTCTCTCTCTCTCTCTCTCTCTCTGTCCGCTCTCTCTTTCTCCCCTTCTACTCTCAATTTCTCCTATCATTCCCTTGCTCTCTCCCTCTGCTCCCTCTCTCTCCCTCTCTCTCCCTCTGCTCCCTCTCTCTCCCTCTGCTCCCTCTGCTCCCTCTCGCTCCCTCTCTCTCCCTCTCTCTCCCTCTCTCTCCCTCTCTCTCCCTCTGCTCCCTCTTTCTCCCTTTGCTCCCTCCTCTCTCCCCCATCTTGCTACTTTCTCTCCTCTCTCCCTTTTATTCGCTCTTTCCAACCCCCCCCCACCCCCTCTCTCCCTCACCCACCCCCCTTCTCCCCCTCACCCAACATGTTCCCAGGCCTCCTGTACTACTGTAGTACTTCACTGAATATTTGACCGCAGGGGAGAGCACCAATTGTAAGAGGAAAACATTCTGTCAGAACACAAACTCACAAATCACAACGGACCCGACAAATAGATAGCCTGAGAATCAAATCAACACAGCAGCAGGGAGCCATCTTAACAAAGGTTTGCCTGCCTGTCTGAACAGGGGAGCTGGGCTGGAGAGTTCTTCTCAGTGACACCCTGTGGTTGAGATGGTGTATATGTGTGAACAGTGGAAGCTGGGGTAAAGTACTGTTCTCACTGACACCCTGTGGTTGAGATGGTGTATATGTGTGAACAGTGGAAGCTGGGGTAAAGTACTGTTCTCACTGACACCCTGTGGTTGAGATGGTGTATATGTGTGAACAGTGGAAGCTGGGGTAAAGTACTGTTCTCAGTGACACCCTGTGGTTGAGATGGTGTATATGTGTGAACAGTGGAAGCTGGGGTAAAGTCCTGTTCTCACTGACACCCTGTGGTTGAGATGGTGTATATGTGGAAGCTGGGGTAAAGTCCTGTTCTCAGTGACACCCTGTGGTTGAGATGGTGTATATGTGGAAGCTGGGGTAAAGTCCTGTTCTCACTGACACCCTGTGGTTGAGATGGTGTATATGTGGAAGCTGGGGTAAAGTCCTGTTCTCAGTGACACCCTGTGGTTGAGATGGTGTATATGTGGAAGCTGGGGTAAAGTCCTGTTCTCACTGACACCCTGTGGTTGAGATGGTGTATATGTGGAAGCTGGGGTAAAGTCCTGTTCTCAGTGACACCCTGTGGTTGAGATGGTGTATATGTGGAAGCTGGGGTAAAGTCCTGTTCTCACTGACACCCTGTGGTTGAGATGGTGTATATGTGTGAACAGTGGAAGCTGGGGTAAAGTCCTGTTCTCAGTGACACCCTGTGGTTGAGTTAGATGGATTAGTTGAAGTTGGCACTGATACTGGATAGTAACTGGGAATAGATTTCCCTACCACTCTGTATCAAATCAAATCAAATTTTATTTGTCACATGCGCCGAATACAAGAAGTGAAATGCTTATTTATAAGCCCTTAACCAACAGTGCAGTTCAAGAAGAGTTAAGAAAATATTTACCAAGTAGACTAAAATAATAATAGAAAGTAACACAATAAGAATAACAATAACGAGGCTATATACAGGGGGCACCGGTACTGAGTCAATGTGCGGGGGTACAGGTTAGTTGAGGTAATCTGTACATGTAGGTGGGGGCGAAGTGACTATGCATAGATAACAAACAGCGAGTAGCAGCAGTGTACAAAAGGGAGGGGGGGGTCAATGTAAATTGTCCGGTGGCGATTTTATGAATTGTTCAGCAGTCTAATGGCTTGGGGGTAGAAGCTGTTGAGGAGCCTTTTGGTCCTAGACTTGGCACTCCGGTACCGCTTGCCGTGCGGTAGCAAAGAAAACAGTCTACAGTATAACTTGGGTGACTGGAGTCTCAGACAACTGTATGGGCTTTCCTCTGACACCGCCTATTATACAGGTCCTGGATGGCAGGAAGCTTGGCCCCAGTGATATACTGGGCCGTACGCACTACCCTCGGTAGCGCCTTATGGTCAGATGCCGAGCAGTTGCCATACCAGGCGGTGATGCAACCAGTCAGGATGCTCTCGATGGTGCAGCTGTAGAACTTTTTGAGGATCTGAGGACCCATGCAAAACCTTTTCAGTCTCCTGAGGGGGAAAAGGTTTTGTCGTGCCCTCTTCGTGTTTGGACCATGTGGACACCAAGGAACTTGAAGCTCTCGACCAGCTCCACTGCATCCCCGTCAATGTTAATGGGGTCCTGTTCGGCCCGCCTTTTCCTGTAGTCCATGATCAGCTGCTTTGTCTTGCTCACATTGAGAGAGAGGTTGTTGTCTTGGCACCACACTGCCAATTCTCTGGCCTCTCGTTGTTGCCGGTGATCAGGCCTACCACTGTTGTGTCATCAGCAAACTTAATGATGGTGTTGGAGTCGTGTTTGGCCACACAGTCGTGGGTGAACAGGGAATACAGGAGGGGACTAAGTACACACCCCTGAGAGGCCCCAGTGTTAAGGATCAGCGTGGCAGACAGAGTTGCCTACTCTTTCCACCTTTCCACCTGGGGGTGCCCCGTCAGGAATTCCAGGATCCAGTTGCAGAGGGGTGTGTTTAGTCCCAGAGTCCTTAGCTTAGTAATGACGTTCATGGGCACTATGGTGTTGAACGCTGATCTGTAGTCAATGAACAGCATTCTCACAGTGTTCCTTTTGTCCAGGTGATAAAGGGCAGTGTGGAGTGCGATTGAGAATGATAGTTCGTTGGTACCTGTGGATCTGTGGATCTGTTGGGGCGGTATGCGAATTGGAGTGGGTCCAGGGTGTCCAGGAGGATGCTGTTGATGTGAGCCATCACCAGCCTTTCAAAGCACTTCATGGCTACCGACGTGAGTGCCACTGGGCGGTAGTCATTTAGGCAGGTTACCTTCGCTTCCTTGGGCACAGGGACTATGGTGGTCTGCTTGAAACATGTAGGTATTACAGACTCGGTTAGGGAGAGCTGGAAAATGTCAGTGAAGACACTTGCCAGTTGGTCTGCGCATACTTTGAGTACACGTCCTGGTAATCCGTCTGGCCCATCGGCTTTGTGAATGTTTTCCTGTTTAGGTTTCTGTTTAGGTTTTGTTCACATCGGCTACCGAGAGAGTTATCACACAGTCATCCAGAACAGCTGGTGCTCTCGTGCATGCTTCAGTGTTGCTTGCCTCGAAGCGAGCAAAAAGGCATTTAGCCCAGCTGGTAGGCTTGCGTCACTGGTAAGCTCACGTCTGGGTTTCCTTTTGTAGTGCGTAATGGTTTTCAAGCCCTGCCACATCTGACAAGCATCAGAGCCGGTGTAGTAGGATTCAATCTTAATCCTGTATTGATGCTTTGCTTGTTTGATGGTTTGTCTGAGGGAAGAGCGGGATTTCTTATAATCGTCCGGATTAGTCTCCCACTCCTTGAAAGCGGCAGCTCTACCCTTTAGCTCAGTGCGGATGTTGCCTGTAATCCATGGCTTCTGGTTGGGATATGTACGTACAGTCACTGTGGGGACGACGTCATTGATGCACTTATTGATGAAGCTGATGACTGAGGTGGTGTACTCCTCAATGCCATTGGATGAACATATTCCAGTCTGTGCTAGCAAACAGTCCTGTAGTGTAGCGTCCGCGTCATCTGACCACTTCCGTATTGAGCGAGTTACTGGTACTTCCTGCTTTAGTTTTTGCTTGCAAGCAGGAATCAGGAGGATAGAATAATGGTCAAATTTGCCAAATGGAGGTCAGGGGAGAGCTTTGTATGGATCTCTGTGTGTGGAGTAAAGGTGGTCTAGAGGTTTTTTTTCTCTCTGGTTGCACATGTGACATGCTGGTAAAAATGTGGTAAAACTGATTTAAGTTTGCCTGCATTAAAGTCCCCGGCCACTAGGAGTGCCTCTTCTGGGTGAGCATTTTCCTCTTTGCTTATGGCCTTATAGAGTTGGTTGCTATTCTGCTGACGTTGTAACATAATGTTCACACTGAACACACTCCATTCCCTCAATGTAGCACATTGAACATGATTACAATCTGGCCTCATTCGTTCTTCACTGTGTCAGTCAGGTCTGCAGAGTTATTTGTACTTATAACACCAAGAGGCTACTTAGTAAGCTACTACTTTCTTGATTTGGAAACAGACAACCGACCAGTTACAGGGGTTTGGAAACAGACAACCGACCAGTTACAGGGATTTGGAAACAGACAACCAACCAGTTACAGTGATTTGGAAACAGACAACCGACCAGTTACAGGGGTTTGGAAACAGACAACCGACCAGTTACAGGGGTTTGGAAACAGACAACCGACCAGTTACAGTGATTTGGACACAGACAACCGACCAGTTACAGGGATTTGGAAACAGACAACCGAACAGTTACAGGGATTTGGAAACAGACAACCGAACAGTTACAGGGGTTTGGAAACAGACAACCGACCAGTTACAGGGATTTGGAAACAGACAACCGACCAGTTACAGGGGTTTGGAAACAGACAACCGACCAGTTACAGGGGTTTTGGGAAGTGAACTACTACAGTTAAAGGGATTGGCGAGATTTCTTAACTCAACAAGAGTGTCAGAGGAATCCCAGGGAGCTAGGGGGGGAGAGAAGGCGGAAGCGAGGGATGGAGAGAGGGAGGAAGCGAAGGAGGTAGAGAGGGAGAGAGGGAGAGAGGGAGAGAGAGAGGCAGTGAGGGAGGGAGGGTGTAGCCAGCCACCCAGAACAGATGGACCTATAGGCTCTGGACCGATGCACACCACACTCCCCCCTTTTTCCCACTGCCAGAGTAAACACTTAATTAATACCAGCAACAATTAGCTGTTTCCAACTGTGTGTTAATGCTTGTGGTAATGACGGGGACAGGCAGGGCTGGGGATGGATGGGGCATGCAGGGACTGGGACAGGGCTGGGGATGGATGGAGCAGGCAGGGACTGGGACAGGGCTGGGGATGGATGGAGCAGGCAGGGACTGGGACAGGGCTGGGGATGGACGGGGCATGCAGGGACTGGGACAGGGCTGGGGATGGACGGGGCATGCAGGGACTGGGACAGGGCTGGGGATGGACGGGGCATGCAGGGACTGGGACAGGGCTGGGGATGGACGGGGCATGCAGGGACTGGGACAGGGCTGGGGATGGACGGGGCATGCAGGGACTGGGACAGGGCTGGGGATGGACGGGGCATGCAGGGACTGGGACAGGGCTGGGGATAGACGGGGCATGCAGGGACTGGGACAGGGCTGGGGATAGACGGGGCATGCAGGGACTGGGACAGGGCTGGGGATGGACGGGGCATGCAGGGACTGGGACAGGGCTGGGGATCGACGGGGCATGCAGGGACTGGGACAGGGCTGGGGATGGACGGGTTATGCAGGGACTGGGACAGGGCTGGGGATGGACGGGGCATGCAGGGACTGGGACAGGGCTGGGGATAGACGGGGCATGCAGGGACTGGGACAGGGCTGGGGATAGACGGGGCATGCAGGGACTGGGACAGGGCTGGGGATAGACGGGGCATGCAGGGACTGGGACAGGGCTGGGGATAGACGGGGCATGCAGGGACTGGGACAGGGCTGGGGATAGACGGGGCATGCAGGGACTGGGACAGGGCTGGGGATAGACGGGGCATGCAGGGACTGGGACAGGGCTGGGGATAGACGGGGCATGCAGGGACTGGGACAGGGCTGGGGATGGACGGGGCATGCAGGGACTGGGACAGGGCTGGGGATGGACGGGGCATGCAGGGACTGGGACAGGGCTGGGGATGGATGGGGCATGCAGGGACTGGGACAGGGCTGGGGATGGATGGGGCATGCAGGGACTGGGACAGGGCTGGGGATGGACGGGGCATGCAGGGACTGGGACAGGGCTGGGGATGGACGGGGCATGCAGGGACTGGGACAGGGCTGGGGATGGACGGGGCATGCAGGGACTGGGACAGGGCTGGGGATAGACGGGGCATGCAGGGACTGGGACAGGGCTGGGGATAGACGGAAGGGCCAGGCACGCTCTTCTCTTCTCTTTTCCTCTAGATTAGAGTAATTCCAGAATTCCAGTGTTCTAGAATTTTGGAATGGAGTCATTACACCTCTATGTTACTCAGAAGAGGTGTTGTTTAACCCTGTTCTGGGACTCCCATAGACCGTGCATGCTTTTGTTCCAGCACAGCATTAACACACCTGGTTAAACTCATTAAGAAGAGTTTTGGAATGAAAGCCTGCACACCCTGTGGGTCTCCTTTCAGGTCCAGAACACTCTGCTCTGAAGTCCATCCAGACTGGAGGGTTAGAGATGACACAACACAACAACTCCACTGTGGGATATCCTCCCTGTGACCTTTCCTCAGGCTTAGAGGCTACAGCTTTCAGTTTCGACTTCTGGTGATATGCGACATCTACTGTTTTACGTGTGATATGTACGCGTTATACCTGGCAACTATAAGATTTTAGGACTACTGTTTTAAGTGTGCTATTGATATCCTATAGGTTTAATGGTAGTTTCCAAGATCCCTTAAACTGGTGTCAATGTATTCCTCAGTGTGCCATTCATTGGATTTCATAAGTTACTGAGAGCTAGGCTCATCTCGGATGATTTACTGCCAGTTTGGCATATTTGAACCCCTGGTCTCCTGCAGGTTAGTGGGACTGTATTTAACCATTTTCAGGACTTGCGTGGAAGAGAAGATGCTTTTTCTTTTGCAACTCATTATATTTTATAGGCCTAATATACAGTACATCTTAGTAGGGTGCTAATATGATACTCAATGCGTTCTCACTGAACAACTGCACATTTTAAACAGCGGTATAAGCATTTTCAAAACAGGTCAGTGGCCACATCAATAAGACTGGCCTCAGGATCCTGTGATAAGCAGCCGGAATTTTTGTTGTTGTCTCGTAACAAAAGGAGAAAATAGAACAGAATATCACAGTATCCATAAAACAATACTCTGTTGTGAGGCTCTCTGGGTCTCTCAAGCCACTATCATCTTGTTTTTTTTAATGTTATTTTATTTATCTGTTGTCATCCTATTGTTTTACAGTAAAGTGTATTGTAATTTTAAACACACTTTCGATAAAAAAAAGTATTTATTCATCTGTAAACAATTTGTGTGGCTCAGTGGTATTTCATTCAGGTTTTGTCAGCAGGGGACCTTAGAACATTCATTAACTTTCAGAGCGATCATTTGTTCTATAGTGATCAGAGTGTAGTTTCTCAGTTAACCAGATGAGGGCAGTAGGACACAACTCTTCAAATAGGGGAACTAGCATTCAAGATGGGGAGGAGAAAACGTTTAGAATCATTTCAAATCAGACATTTTAATATCTCTACTACCCAATTTGAGGAAGGGGTAAACAATATGGAATCGATAAACCATGAAAGAAGAATTATGTTTTCAGGCATTTGCTTTTTATTGTAAAAAAGGTTGACACTTGCAAAAAATGCAAAAAATTGCAAAAAATCATTGCAAAAAATGACGATCTCTTAACTAAGGGCTTCCTATTTGGCCTGTACTTTCTAGAAGACCTGCGACCAAAGGTTGGGCTCATACTGTTTCTCTCAAACCCCAGAGAGAGAAACATGCTGTGTACAGTGCCTTCAGAAATGACACACTCCCCTTAACTTTTTACACATTTTGTTGTGTTACAGACTGAATTCAAAATGGATATAATTTAGATCATGTCGAAGTGGAATTATATTTTCGTTATTATTATTATATATTTTTTTACAAATTAATAAAAAATGAAAAGCTGAAATGTCTTGAGTCAATAAGTATTCAACCCCGTTATGGCAAGCCTAAATAGGTTTAGGATTAAAAATGTGCTTAACAAGTCACATCATCAGTTGCATGGACTCACTATGTGTGCAATATGTGTTTAATGTGATTTTTTAATGACTACCTCATCTCTGTACCCCACACATATAATTATCTGTAAAGGTCCCTCAGTCGAGCAGTGAATTTCAAACACAGATTCAACAACAAAGACCAGGGAGGTTTTCCAACGCCTCACAAAGAAGGGCACCTATTGGTAGATGGGTAACAAAAAAAAAAGCAGACATTGAATATCCTTTTGAGACTGGTAATGTTACAATTTGGACGGTGTATCAATACACCCAGTCACCAGAAAGATACAGGTGTCCTAACTCAGTTGCTGGAGAGGAAAGAAACTACTTAGGCCACCGCTTTCACCATGAGGCCAATGGTTAATTTAAAACAGTTACAGTTTAATGGTTGTGAAAGGAGAAAACTGAGGATGGACCAACAACATTGTAGTTACTCCACAATATTAACATAAATGACAGAGTGAAAAGAAGGAAGCCTATACAGAATATGAATATTCCAAAACATGCATCCTGTTTGCAACAAGGCACTAAAGTAAAATTGAAAAAAAATTGTCAAAGAAACTAACTTTATGTCCTGAATACAAATTGTTATGTTTGGGGCAAATCCAACACAACACGTCACTGAGTACCACTTCTCATATTTTCATTCTCATGGTGGCTGCATCATGTTATGGGTATGCTTGTCATCGGCAAGGACTATGGAGTTTTTTAGGCAAAATTCTAGACGGTACTTTCCAACAGACACTGGGAGACAAATTCACATTTCAGCAGGACAATAACCAAAAACACAAGGCCAAATATACACTGGAGTTGCTTACCAAGATGACAGTGAATGTTCCTGAGTAGCCTAGTTAAAGAATTTTCTAAATAATAATGTGCAAAAATTGTACAATCCAGGTGTGAAAAGCTCTCAGAGACTTACCCAGAAAGACTCTCAGCTGTAATCTCTGCCAAAGAGGATCCTAACATGCATTGACTCCGTGGTGTGAATACTTATGTAAATGAGACATTTCTGCATTTCATTTTCAATAAATATGCAAACGTTTCTAAAAACCTGTTTTCATTTTGTCATTATGAGTGCGAAAAAAAATCCCATATAATATATTTGGAATTCTAGCTGTAACAACAAAAGGTGTAATAAGTCAAGGGGTCTGAATACTTTCTGAAAGCACTGTAGATGCTCCATTGTAACCACCCGACAGATAAATACAATAAACAAATACTTTAGTGTGTCAGCGTATCCAGTGGTGTAGTGGAGGCTAAACGCATGAAAACGCCATTTACGTACCTTTTTCGAGCAAGCGTCTTTCGCAGGAAAATGCATTGAAGTATAAGGAGTGTTACTATATTCACTGCCCTCAGCAAATACACACCTTTTTTTACTACCACTACCTCACCGAGGGTTTCAATATATTTTGGAGTGGACTCTGCTTGGGTTTCACACATCAGTCATACACAGTCTGGTAACTTGACTGATCAGAGTTCTAGAACACATTCAGCAAACGTTGAGGAACGTTGGAGATAGAACTGTCAGAAATAGAAATAACCTGATTCCTTATTCTACATGTCAGAGAGGCCTGTTTCTTCTAATATATTTATATCTGGTTCTGAACGTTCCACAACGTTGTTCCGTGCTGCACACAGGCCAGGGTCCATATTTACAGACGGAACATCATTAAAACAGCATTGCTCTGGTGAAGGAGTGAAGGGTTGTTCTCTTCACATCTAGAAGCCAGGGTTAAGGGCCACCACTCCCCCTTTCAGGTTGTGGTAGCAGACAGAAAAGAAGCCTGCCTCCTCGATCATGCCTTTGAACGTCTCCAGTAGGAGGGAAAGGAGTGAATTCAGTAAAACATACAGAAAAGAATCCTGCGTCCTCGATCATGCCTTCGGAAGACTCCTGTAAGAGGGAGATTGGAGTAGGGGGAGATGCACAAAGCAGAAACCAGTCAGTGGCCATCTCATGCCTGCAGTATCTGTGGTGTGTTTCAGGGTCCATCTGTCTGGTGGATGGCTGTCGTAAAATGTTGCACACTCGAGGCAACCTGAGCAGTACAGTACTTCTGTTTTTATCACGTTTCAAGGTAAAACCCAGACGCAGACTGTGTTGAAGTAACAATGTTTATTAGAACAACAGGGGCAACGGTACAGGACGGCAGGTAGGCTCAGGGTCAGGTCAGGCGGAGGGGTCAAAGCTGGGAAAAACTAGAAAACAGGAGCTAAGACAAGACAGGAGCAAGGGGGGGAAACGCTGGTACGTTCTACGAACAAAAATTTACTGGCACCAGACAAACAGAGAACACAGGTATAAATACACAGGGGATAACGGGGAAGATGGGCGACACCTGGAGGGAGGGTGGAGACAAGCACAAAGACAGGGGAAACAGATCAGGACGTGACAGTTTTCTTCCTGAACCTCTCCACCAGATACCAGTAGGACTTCTAGGAGCCAGCAATCACCTCCGTAAGCACAGGGATCATCTGAAAACTGTACACATTGTAGAGTCTGCATGGAGATGGCATAGGTTAAAGTATTAAACAACGCTATATATGAAATCAATGAGACTGGGTAAATTGCAAGCAGAAAATATACCAATAAGTTGAGACAGGCAAAACAGTTGAGTGAAATGAAATAATGGTTGTCTCTGCTGTGTTTAGTCAAAGACAACAATCCAATTAATTTCTTAGTGAGATACACTACATTCATGGTATCAGCGGTGCTTGACTTGGGCAGGAGCTGTTCGTAGTGCAATATCGGGACCACCAATTCTTGAGGAACTGCATACCGTCTCCTTTATAAAACAAAGTAGCCTATCACCAGCCCGGATCAAGCAGAATGAAGGCGGGATCTTCATTGAATAGCATGCGCAGATTAAGAATGTGCCAGCCTGAATGGGCAGGATTTGCTGTTCCAAATCCAGGGTTCGTACTGTCATGAAAATCCTGGAAAATTCATGGAATTTTAATATTGTGATTTCCAGGCCTGGAAAAGTTTTGGGAAAACACTAAAATCCTAAAAGGAAATTAGTTAAATAATTTTGGGATCATGAAGGCACACTTTAAATATAGGCTATTGTCAATCACGTAAAACTCTACAAATCAGCCATCATCAGAATGACCCTTCAGTGTAAGTGTGTGCCAGTGGGCCGTTGACTGAGGAAAGAGTGCTGGGCATTTCAGCAGCAGGTAGACAAAAATGCTACAGACTTACTAGATAATAAATTCAACACATAACTAGCCAGGCTACAAGCTATCTTGAACTATTTGTGAACATAGTCTAATGATTCTGTGAACATTGTCTAATGATTCTGTGAACATAGGCTAATGATTCTGTGAACATAGTCTAATGATTCTGTGAACATAGGCTAATGATTCTGTGAACATAGTCTAATGATTCTGTGAACATAGTCTAATGATTCTGTGAACATAGTCTAATGATTCTGTGAACATTGTCTAATGATTCTGTGAACATAGGCTAATGATTCTGTGAACATAGTCTAATGATTCTGTGAACATAGTCTAATGATTCTGTGAACATTGTCTAATGATTCTGTGAACATAGGCTAATGATTCTGTGAACATAGTCTAATGATTCTGTGAACATAGTCTAATGATTCTGTGAACATAGTCTAATGATTCTGTGAACATAGGCTAATGATTCTGTGAACATAGGCTAATGATTCTGTGAACATAGGCTAATGTACCGACTTGGAAAAAGACAGCTCCTGCAACTCTTTCATCTCAAGTCAAGCACTGGGTTTCAGATAAATCATGTGAAAGCAGTTTGAAGCAAGTTCCAGCAACAATGTTCCAACATCTTCCCAGAAGAGTGGAGGTGTTACAGCTGCAAAGGGGGGACCAACTCCATATTGATGCCCATGTTTTTGGATAGGGTGGGTCAACTCCATATTGATGCCCATGTTTTTGGATAGGGTGGGTCAACTTCATATTGTAGCCCATGATTTTGGATAGGGTGGGTCAACTTCATATTGTAGCCCATGTTTTTGGATAGGGTGGGTCAACTCCATATTGATGCCCATGATTTTGGATAGGGTGGGTCAACTCCATATTGATGCCCATGTTTTTGGATAGGGTGGGTCAACTCCATATTGATGCCCATGTTTTTGGATAGGGTGGGTCAACTTCATATTGATGCCCATGTTTTTGGATAGGGTGGGTCAACTCCATATTGATGCCCATGATTTTGGATAGGGTGGGTCAACTTCATATTGATGCCCATGATTTTGGATAGGGTGGGTCAACTCCATATTGATGCCCATGATTTTGGATAGGGTGGGTCAACTTCATATTGATGCCCATGAGATGTTCGACTAGCAGGTGTTCACTTACTTTTGGTCATGTAGTGTATATTCCACAAATCTAACTAAGTAAATTGATTATTTTCCTTATTTATGCAAAAGTTTATAACAAATATAATAATTATACACTTCTTCAATACACGACTAAAGTATGTGGACACCTGCTTGTCAAATATCTCATTCCAAAATCATGGGCATTATTATGGAGTTGGCAGAGCCTGCAAAGAGATGACATAGGTTAAAGTTTTAGACCTAGCTATAAATGAAATCAATGAGACTGGGTAATTTGCTTGTCAAATATTTCATTCCAAAATCATGGCCATTAAAATGGAGTTGGTCCCCCCTTTGCTGCTATAACAGCCTCCACTCTTCTGGTAAGGCTTTCCACTAGATGTTGGAACACTGCTGTGGGGACTTGCTTCCATTCAGCCAAAGAAGCATTAGGGATGTCGGGCACTGATGTTGGGTGATTAGGCCTGACGCGCAGTCAGTGTTCCAATTCATCCCAAAGGTGTTCGATGGGGTTGAGGTCAGGGCTCTCAGGCCAGTCAGGTTCTTCCACATCGATCTCAACAAACCATTTCTGTATGGACCTCGCTTTGTGCACGGGGCATTTTCATTCTGAAACAGGAAAGGGCCTTCCCAAACTGTTGCCACAAAGTTGGAAGCACATAGTCATCTAGAATGTCATTGTATTCTGTAGCATTAAGATTTCCCTTCACTGGAACTAAGGGGGCCTGGCCCGAACCATGAAAAACAGCCCCAGGCCATTATTTCTCCTCCACCAAACTTTGCAGTTGGGACTATGCGTTGCGGCAGGTAGCATTCTCCTGGCATCCTCCAAATCCAGATTCGTCTGTCGGGCTGCCAGATGGTAATGTGTGATTCATCACTCCAGAGAATGCGTTTACACTGCTTCAGAGTGCAATGGCGGCGAACTTTACACCACTCCAGCCGGCAGTTGGAATTACACATGATGATCTTAGGCTTGTGCGCGGCTGCTCGGCCACAGAAAACCCATTTCATGAAGCTCCCAACGAACAATTATTGTGCTGATGTTGCTTCCAGAGGCAGTTTGGAACTCGGTAGTGAGTGTTGCAACCGAAGACAGGTGATTTTTACGCCCTACTAGCTTCCACAATTGGCGGTCTCGTTTTGTGAGCTTGTCTGGCCTACCACTTCACGGCTGAGCCATTGTTGCTGCTAGATGTTACCTCTTCACAATAACAGCACTTACAGCTGACCGGGCAGCTTTAGGAGGGCCGAAATGTGACAAACTGACTTGTTGGAAATGTGGCATCCTACTACAGTGCCACATTGAAAGTCAGTGAGCTCTTCAGTACAGGCCATTCTACTGCCAATGTTTGTCTATGGAGATTGCACGGCGGTGTGATCGATTTTATACACCTGTCAGCAAAGTGGTGTGGCTGAAATAGCCAAATTTCACTAATTTGAAGGGGCGTCCACATACTTTTGTATATAATGTATTTTCTCAATTTGAATGTTTTTTTATCAAAAACTCCTATACCAACAATACATTGCAGGTTTTGACATCAAGAAAGGAACAGATTGCTGGTGGCTTCGGTGATGGAGGCGTATCGTGTAAGTAGGTACTAAATTGCCCAAAGAGTTTTGTCATGTCATGTTGCTAGTAGGTGATTAAAAACGAAGATAGCCAGCTATCTAAGTGCACCGGGCCATGCAAAACGAACTGGCCCACTCAGATCTAGCATGGTGTTTGGGGATGGAATAAGCTAGCTAGCAAGCTACAACAACTCCATCAACACTGCACGTTTTGCAGAAATAAATTAATGGTCAAATACCTATCGGATCAATGTAATTGTTTATTCCAAGGTATGTCTTTATTTTTGCTGAACTGCCTGATCTTTATTGGCCGATATAACTTGTGGGATATCACGGCAGCCAATGTTTGTGTTAGCACTCAGGTTAGAATGTGGCTAGTTTGGTTATAGACATTCAATGTCTACTATGATGGTAAAGGTTAATCTTGATGTTGTGTAACAGTAGGAGAAATGCTAATGAGCTGTTAGTAAAGTGATGTTTCAAGGCTGCTAGTGGTTAGCTAGTAGGGGTAAGTCAACAGGGGATGTAAAAGGGGCCATGCTAAAAGCCTATGCCCTGTATAAGTGTTCAAAAATATTTTAGCTGATACAGAATAAAGAAATGCCAAAATATATTTTTTAAAGTAACGAGGACTTGATATGATGTGGGTCTTTAGCGTCTTGTGTGTACAGCGGCTTCACTCCTGCAGTGTGTTCTTCTCTTCGCTTTTCCGACATGGACTTCGGTCTGCAAAGAGGAATGGGACAAAATCCCTCCTGAGATGTGTGCAAACCTGGTGGCCAACTACAAGAAACGTCTGACCTCTGTGATTGCCAACAAGGGTTTTGCCACCAAGTACTAAGTCATGTTTTGCAGAGGGGTCAAATACTTATTTCCCTCATTAAAATGCAAATCTTTTTTTTTTTTTTTTTTTTTACATGCGTTTTTCTGGATTTGTTTGTTGTTATTCTGTCCCTCATTGTTCAAATAAACCTACCATTAAAATTATAGACTGATCATTTCTTTGTCAGTATGCAAACGTACAAAATCAGCATTTCCCTCACTGTATTTACTAATCTGATCCCTACACAGGCTCACTGGGAGCCTGGGAGGGTGGGCCGTCTTCCTGAGCCAGTACCCCTTGCACGTCTTCAGATGTAAAATCCCTCAATCGCAAAAACTTTTCTGCCGCAGCCACAATCATTTCCAGATTCTTAGACCTTTGAGACTTGATCCATACAGTTTATAACTGTGGCAATGAACGCCACAAAATCCACATTTTTAACAAACATATTTTGACTGGCAGCAAACATTTACTACAGGCTGTGGTGCAACCACTTTCATATATTCACTTGCATCACTTGTTTTCTCAGTTATTTTAATGGCCTCCTCAGAGGTGATTCGATTGGTCGCTCTAACTTTTGCCACCTCAATCTCCTTCCCCTTTACAGGGTACTCCAGGAACTCAGAATCATGATCCCCACCACAATAGCAACACAGTCATCCTTCTCCACACCGTTCTGCAGTGTACTCTGTTCTTCTCCACACCGCTCTTCAGTATACTCTGTTCTTCTCCACACCATTCTGCAGTATACTCTGTTCTTCTCCACACCGTTCTGCAGTGTACTCTGTTCTTCTCCACACCGTTCTGCAGTGTACTCTGTTCTTCTCCACACCGCTCTTCAGTATACTCTGTTCTTCTCCACACCATTCTGCAGTATACTCTGTTCTTCTCCACACCGTTCTGCAGTGTACTCTGTTCTTCTCCACACCGTTCTGCAGTGTACTCTGTTCTTCTCCACACCGTTCTGCAGTATACTCTGTTCTTCTCCACACCATTCTGCAGTATACTCTGTTCTTCTCCACACCGTTCTGCAGTGTACTCTGTTCTTCTCCACACCGTTCTGCAGTGTACTCTGTTCTTCTCCACACCGCTCTTCAGTATACTCTGTTCTTCTCCACACCATTCTGCAGTATACTCTGTTCTTCTCCACACCGTTCTGCAGTGTACTCTGTTCTTCTCCACACCGTTCTGCAGTGTACTCTGTTCTTCTCCACACCGTTCTGCAGTATACTCTGTTCTTCTCCACACCGTTCTGCAGTATACTCTGTTCTTCTCCACACCGTTCTGCAGTATACTCTGTTCTTCTCCACACACTTGAAACATGGCCAAATGCTTTACAGTTCTTACACTGCAGTGGTTTGGGAACTAAAGCTCTTATAGCATATCTTACATAACTAAGCTTCACATGCGTAGGTATTTGCTCTTTAGCCAAAAACAACAGAACCGACAGACGTTCTTCTTTTTCTTCATTCACCCAGCGGGTCAGACGCCGGGCACCAACCACACCAGGAATTCTCTTCAGGTTTTCAACCTGAACATCCATCATCACCCCTGAGACAACTTCTTTGACAGGTGCTCTGCTCCAAAGTTCAAAGCACAAAACTTATGTTGTGTGGATTATTTTGAGGCCCACTGCAATCTTCCTCTGTTCTTAGAAATACAATTAATGAACAAAATAAGACCACTCCTGGTCACTCTGACAGACTTCACCATTTTTGACACCTCAAACGTGGCGAGCAACCTGATGGAGGCCGCCATGTTGAATCTTATTCAATTGTGTCACACCGTCGTCATATGTAATCAACGTTTTCATTGATAGTATACTTAAATTAAGTATGTAAGGGAAATATATACCATTTATTTATATATTTATATGAGTTAAATATTTCAAACATTTTATCTCCCTCACCTTCCTCATTTTGATGCAATTTCAACATCATACTAGGTCAGTATTTAACACCCAGCATAGTATTGCTGCTTTTAATGCCGCATTCAGAACGAATGGGAACTCAAATCATGACGTCAGTGATCTCCAGGTCGGAAAGTCGGAGCTCTAGAAAGATGCCTGAGTTCCCGACTTGGAATTCCGACTTGGATGACTGTTCAAAGCGAGTTACTAGTTGAAGTCGGAAAATTCCTAGATCTGAGTTTCCAGATGTTTTGAACGTGGCATATGTAGTAAACATTTTACTGTACTGTTTACACCTGTTGTATCTGGTGACAAATAAACTTTGATTTGATTAGATTTAAAAAAAATAACTGCTCTACTTTCACAAAACTGAAAATCGACCTGTAAAGACATTATACTTTGAGACACATACACTCGCAGGCATGCACAATTACAAACACGCACAATTACACACACAATTACACACACACACATTATGTTCTGTCCTCGTGCACACCTAAAATGAATTTCCATTCAAAATCCTATTTTCCCTAACCCTTAAACCTAACCCTTACAATAACCCGTAACCCAAAGCCAAAACCTAAATCTAACTCCTAAACCTAAACACTAACCCTAATTGTAACCCTAACCCTAAACCTAAACCTAAACCTAAACCTAAACCTAAACCTAACCCTAAACCTAAACCTAAACCTAAACCTAACCCCTGAGCTTAAAATAACCCCTTGAGGGAGAATGTTCCTTGTTTTACCTTCTGGGGACTTTTGGGGATTTTAGGTCTGGGTTTTTAACCCAGATCACCAGAAACATTTGTTACGTTTGAAAAGGTCCTGAGAACGTGGCCGCTTCCTCCACCCAATAAATGACAAACTAATGCCCAGCACTGGGAGAGGATTCGTGATGCTCATAGCCAGAGCGCGCTGCCTAAACCAATGCGCTAATTCACAATACTCTAGTAAGCCGCAATAATACTGTGAATACTGTTGATACCAGACTATAATAGTCAGTTTTGTTTTGTTTGTTTGTATTCTTTTGTTTGTTTGTTTGTTTTAAGCCTTCGCCAAACCATGGCCCTAACCTTAACCACTCAGAATCAATACCTAAACGTAACCCTTGTTTTAACCCTGTAACTATGTGTCACGCCCTGGCCTTAGTTATCTTTGTTTTCTTTATTATTTTAGTTATGTCAGGGTGTGACATGGGGGATGTATGTGTTTGTATTGTCTAGGGTTTTTTGTATGTTTATCGGGGAGTGTCTAGTCTAGGTGTATGTATGTCTATGGTTGCCTAGATTGGTTCTCAATTAGAGACAGCTGTCTATCGTTGCCTCTGATTGGGAACCATATTTAGGCAGCCATATTCATTAGGTAGTTGGTGGGTGATTGTCTATGTGTAGCGTTTAGTGTCAGCACTATTTGTTATATAGCTTCACGTTCGTTTGTTGTTTTGTATAGTTTGTCAAGTGTTCTTCGTCTTCTTTAATTAAATATGTATTCATTTCACGCTGCGCCTTGGTCTTCCTCTCTTCCACCCGAAGACGAGCGTGACACAATGTGGAATTAACCCTGTAACCACGCGGAATTAGTGTTGATCTGCAATACGTTGAATTTCGAAGGGGAACTATGAGATCTTGTTGTTATAACCGTCCCACTCTGACTTCTTTACCACTTTATGATTTAGGACTGAAAGTGCCGGGTTTTGTTCTCAAGCCTGTTCATCGACAAACCATTTCTCTTCTCCATGGTAACAGGACACCCAGGTCCATTGTCTCCATTGTTGGGTTAATTACAGGCTAGGTCTCAGGTTTAGAGGGAGATGCTGGCACCAGTCTTTTCTCATGGCCTCTGCTACAGTGGAGGTGACAGGGGAAATAGGGGGACATCCCATAGGGACCCGGTGGATTGAGTTGAACGAGAGAGAGAGAGAGAGAGAGAGAGAGAGAGAGAGTCTCAGGATTTGTGTTACAGCCTGACAATAGCCAACTAGCACCAATGGACCAGTGCAGAGATGCAAGGCGAGGAAGGAGTCTGTAGTCTGGGACTGTGTGACAGCAAGGGGTTCAGTCTCTTTCACCTCTTCTTCTCCCTCTCTTTTTCTCTCTCTCTGTTTTAATGAGAGGTCAGTGTCACAGTCCCCCCATGCTATTCTGAGTTAATAGAGCTAGCTACAGAGTATTGTGTTCATTCTTCTGGGCCTATGGCTACAAACTAGTAGGGAAGTATAGTGTGCCACCAGTAGAGGGAGTGAGAGGGTCATATTTCAGAGAGAGAGAGAGAGAGAGAGAGAGAGAGAGAGAGAGATGGAAACTGAGCTGCACTTCCTAACCTCCTGCCAAATGTATGACCATATTATAGACACATATTTCCCTCAGATTACACAGATCCACAAAGAATTCACAAACAAACCCGATTTTGATAAACTCCCATATTTACTGGCTGAAATACCACAGTGTGCAATAACAGCAGCAAGATTTGTGACCTGTTGTCACAAGAAAAGGGCAACCAGTGAAGAACAAACACCAATGGAAATAGAACCCATATTTATTTATTGTCCCTTCTGTATTTAAAGTATTTGCACGTCGTTACAACACTGTAAATAGACATATAACATTTGACATGTCTTTATTCTGTTGGAACTTCTGTGAGTGTGATGTTTACTGTTCATTTTTGTTGTTTATTTCACTTTGGTTTATTATCTACTTCACTTGCTTGGCAATGTTAACATTTGTTTCCCATGCCAATACATTTGTTTCCCATGCCAATAAAGCCCCTTGAATTGAATTGGGAGAGAGAGTTGTACACAAGGACACGTTTAAAACTTGAAGAGGTACTTCATGATAGTAAAATGTCATTGAAGGTTTACAGTGAGTGTGTTCATGTTTATATACTACAATATCTTTCTCTTTGTACATCATTTGCTATCTCCAGTGTTAGATTCTTATGTTACTTTGCATCTCTCTTTGCATGTAGGCTACATAACCATGGCCTAGTTCAGAACATCAGCTGTAAATCCAGAGAGTGAACTAAAGACCTGTTTCTGTTGTATTCCTAAAATGATTAGGGTATGTCTTGTATGCAGGATTGACAGACCAAGGTCAAAGAATCATGTCTCGACATGGGGATAAGAAACATGCATGCAGTATTTATTTAGCAACCACATTAAATAAGACTACAAAGGTACTTCACTTATACAAAATACTCGATTCCATTCACATACAAAATAACAATAATTTACTGTATAAATTAAAATGTCGCTATTTAATTTACAATTTTCATGAAAAAAATGTTTAGTATTCCCCGCCAAAACTAATTTTTGCCCCATATCACATAGGACTGCTCGTCTCATGAACAGAGAACCATGTAGGGTTTAAGAATTCTGGGAACTTTCCCTAAATCACAAGGTTTTCCAGAAATCATGGTTGGAGGGTTCCGGATCATGGTTGGAGGGTTCCGGATCATGGTTGGAGGGTTCCGGATCATGGTTGGAGGGTTCCGGATCATGGTTGGAGGGTTCCGGATCATGGTTGGAAGGTTCCGGATCATGGTTGGAAGGTTCCGGATCATGGTTGGAGGGTTCCGGATTTCCTGCTTATAACCCCCTGATTCAGGGAATCTTCCGACCAGGATTTGTGGAAAACTTGGGAATTTTGCAACCCTAGTACCGTGTAACATTGAAATGAACAACAGCTAAAAAGAAGAGACAGCTTCCCTTATTATTATAAGGTACTGTAGAATTGTCCAGTTGACTGGAGGACATGGGAGAGAACGGAGTTGGTATTTTCACCAGGTTATCCAAACAGATATGGCCTTGCTAGATTTAAACTGTTAGATTAGATTATTTTCTATGTTTAACAAGGACATTTTTTTTTAACATCTCTCTGATGTCCTTCATACACACAAGCTCTCTCTTTCTCTCTCAAACACTCTCTTTCATGCACACACACTATCTCTCTCACACACACAAACACACTCTGTCTCCCTTCCCCTCTCTTCCGCTCTCTTTCTACCTCTCAGCATGAACTGCTCTGAACAGCACAGACCCAGGGGCACGTGCTCTTTCTTGTCTTGCTATAATTAACATGAGTTACTGATGAGCAGACATCCAAAGTAAAACATGAGGTCACCCAGCAGACAAACATCAGAGGGAAAAATGAGGAACGTTCTCTAGATTGTGAGGCGAGGCCCCTTTATTAAGTCACAGGCACACCTAGGCTACTGTAAATCTTATCCCTCATTCCAATGTGTCAATGACTCCATCCCAAACGACACCCTATTCCCTAAATAGTGCCCTACTTTTGACCAGGGCTCAGTAATGTGCTATAGGGTGCCTTTGGGACACAGCCATTACAATTTTGCATATAAACTGTAACCCTTTTACTGCAGCAGGTACTAAATGTAATGTTTGCCATTTGGTTTCCAGAAGAACAGAACTGTGTAAAGTTTCAAATGGTTTTGGTTTCCAGAAGAGCAAAACTGTGTAAAGTTTCAAATGGTTTTGGTTTCCAGAAGAGCAAAACTGTGTAACGTTTCAAATGATTTTGGTTTCCAGAAGAGATAAACTGTGTAAAGTTTCAAATGGTTTTAGTTTCCAGAAGAGATAAACTGTGTAAAGTTTCAAATGGTTTTGTTTCCAGAAGAGCAAAACTGTGTATTAGGTAGTTGTTGGGGAATTGTTAGATTACTTGTTAGATATTACTGCACTGTTGGAACTAGAAGCACAAGCATTTCTCTACACTCGCATTAACATCTGCTAACCATGTGTCTGTGACAAATAACATTTGATTTTATTTGTGTGACGTTTCAAATGGTTTTGGTTTCCAGAACAACAGAATTGTGTAAAGTTTCAAATGATTTTGGTTTCCAGAAGAGATAAGAGCCAAACTGGATGAAATACTATTTATCTATCACTGTACAACTAGAGATGTTTTGAACCAGATTAATCAGCTCTAACTGTGTTTCTGATTGGTAGGAAAGACAAACTGAAAACTGCTCGACCAATAGAAATAGAATCTTAACATTATTCTACATATAAAACCTGATGATATATAAACATATATCTCATCTTGGTATGGTTTAACTTATCTTTATGGAATTACAAATTGCTGTATGCCAGAGGCACATTAATGCATTGTGACCTTTCAAGTGTCCTCAAAGGTTACAGAAACACAGTGAACTGAAACAGTGACATTAACCTGCTGTCTGCTAACACAGTGGACTATCAATGAGTGCTTTTATCCATTCACCCCATATTATTTGTGGTTTAGCTGAGAGTTGAGTGAGGTTGTTTAGGTCTGCTGAGCCCTCTGAATGTGGGAATCTGAAGCTGCTGAATATAGAGGGGGAAAACCCTCCAGCCTCCCAGCTAAGTTGCTGTTCATGAGTAAGTACACAAACGACTGACGGATTTCACCATCGCTTTGAAAGAGCAGGACATATGTCACATTGAATTACACAATATACAACAGGATTTACCCCCTCCTTGTAATCAAGTGGCAACATAAGGAGAACAATATGTTCAGTAATGTCCGAGAGGACACAAGACCACATAGAAAAGAAAAGTGGGGAAAAATTATGCAAACGTTTATTTTCAAAGATCACCCATTCTACTGTAATTCTCATTGACATAGTCTGTTATACAGTAACATAGTATGTTATAGAGTGACAGTCTGTTACAGGGTGACGTAGTCTGTCATAGGGTGACGTAGTCTGTTATACAGTGACATAGTCTGTTATAGGGTGACAGTCTGTTATAGGGTCACAGTCTGTCATAGGGTGACGTAGTCTGTTATAGGGTGGACAAGGATCCCAACTAATAGACTCAGAAACACAGGGAGGAGGGGGGGGGGAGTGGAGAGGAGAGGGGAGGAGAGGGGTGGAGAGGGAGAGGGAGAGGGAGAGGAGAGGGAGAGGAGAGGAGAGGAGAGGAGAGGAGAGGAGAGGAGAGGAGAGGAGAGGAGAGGAGAGGAGAGAAAGAGAGAAGCCTATAGTAGCAGGCTTAAATGCTTAATGCTTAAACACAGTGTGTGTTCCTAATGTCACCCTACTCCCTATATAATACACTACGTCTGACCAGAACCCTATGGGCTATTTGGGACATAGCCAGTCAATAGCCAGTCAAACCAGATCAGAACCAACAGCTGAGTGGCCAACAGAGAGAAAGAGAGAGAGAGAACCTATGAGCATTTCAAAAACAATTTTAAAGGTCAAAATCATGCTTTCCATAAAATTGGATGAAAAGTAGATGAAACCAGATCTAAGTATGATGACCAAAGTATGAAAATTGACTGTTGCTTCTACATTGATGAAGTTTGACCATAAGGTTACTGGTCACCCCCCCCCCCCCCCATGTCAAACACTTGGATTAAGGAGGTGGGATTATTAAGGGTATAGGTTGACATCACCCTAACTCAGTCATTTTAATACACCAATGGTAACATAGTATTCTCTTACCTAATTTAAATAAGTACCACCTTGTAACCAACATGGGAGAAAATGTGTTTGGAGGGGCGTTGTTTATATAGCTAGATAGCTACTCTACTGGTGCCAAACTTTGACTGTAGGGTGTCAGCAAATATAATTAAAAGTCTACCCTATTCATCTATGGCAAAGATAATTATGTCTCCTCTTTCATCTGTGTCTGGTGTTAGCTAGTTAATGGCTAGCTAGGTTTTCAGCCAGCATGGAACGCTCAACACTCTGATGTAGTTGTCATGTCAACACAACCGTCAGTTCTGCTGTGGATCGCATCACAAGAGACAAGAGCCAAACGGGAGATGTGCGAAATATTTACATAATTGATGCAATGTCAATGTTGTTTTGTGTTTCACCAAATTAGCTTGAGATGATGTTACTGCAACACTGCTCACTGTATTCACGTTGCTTGACACAGGCGTTTCAAACTTCCTCGTCGTTAGCCATCCGCAAGCGTTTGTATCCCCCACAAATATTATGGGTGATATTCATATTTAATCACTCAAAAGGCTATTTTACATGAGAATCCGTATGACCGTTCGGGACCTTAAAACGGCAGTTGTTAAATTACACCCCACCCTCCTCTACCTTTCTTCTCCTTCTGTTTCCTTCCTACTTCTCTCTCCCTACTTCCCTCTCCCTACTTCCCTCTCCCTACTTCCCTCTCCCTACTTCCCTCTCCCTACTTCCCTCTCCCTACTTCCCCCTCCCTACTTCCCCCTCCCTACTTCCCTCTCCCTACTTCCCTCTCCCCCTCCATCCAGCCCAAGTCATTGGAGAGGCTTCTGACATGGTTTCCTCCAGAGGCAGCGTGGCATAGAGAGAGAGTGAGGAAGTGTTATTTTGTTCTCTGTATGCATGTCTTTTTTTTTTTTTTTTTGGTTATTCAATCCAGACATATGCAGCAGCTGCACATGCGTTCTTTCTTTATGACTTACTCATGCTATCCATTCTCCTGGCTCCAGATAGAACAGGTAAATCACCTCTCTTCTCTCTATCAAACACTGGCCTACATAACACACCATAGTTACAGGTAACTCATTGCTGTCTGAGAGGAAAGGGGGATCCCTTTCAGGCTTAGCTGGCTGTTGTGGTTCAATAACTGCCGATTGTCCATAGTGGTATTAATTGTACTTACATAACTGAGTTAGAGTTAAATGTACCGTAATATGACGGGGTTGGTGTCCTCGTCCCGTGATAACGATCAGGATTCAACCCCCTTTTTCAATGTGAGACACCAGTTACAGTCACTGACAGGGAATATGCATGGCTCCCTTTGTTGTTCGCAGATTATTAAATGAGGAGAGATGCGTAGTCTGTCATTTTGTGCCCCACTTGGAAACAGTTACAATGGAAGACCTGCATTCTGGAGGAGTCCAGTGGAAACTGGAATCTGATTTGGCCCCAGCCAACCCTTGTCTTTAGAGGGGGACTTCAATAATCTATCAGACATCCATGGAGAGACAATGGAAGTAGAACCCCAAGAATATGAGTGCCCTGCAGTAAAATGTCCACCGTGAGCTGTTTGTACATCTCCTCTCCTCTCCTGCCTTGTACACAGCAGACACAGACAGCCCTGTCTGGACCATTTTGGTAGTAGTCTCTCAGTGAGTCAGTGAATCAGTCATTAGTTAGCATGTTAGCTTTGTAGCTCAGTGCCCCATGGAGTCTCATTGGTTTGGGGCGGCCAGCTCTGTTGCTAGCTCTGGTACGGTAGGCCCTGGTACAGGGTTCAGTGAGGGATGGCGGTAGTATACCAGACTGCAGTTCCCTAGTTGCCCACCAGAGGGCTGAGGTCTCCGTGGTGGTTCTTTAGCTTTTTCTTGAAAAGAGAGATGGTGGAGGGCTGGTAAAGGATGATCCAGGGCTCAGACCCAGAACTCTGACCGCTGCAGCTCTCTGAACCACTGATGGTCGGGATGTTGGGAGATCTGGAAGAGAGGAGGGGGAGAGAGGGGGGAGAGGAGGAGAGAGGGAAAAGGTAATGGGAGGGAAGAAGGGGAGAAAGAGAGACATAGAGACATCACACAGAGAATAGTAACATTAGGTTATAAATTCCATTAGCTTGTGGCTCTTACAACCTTAAAAAGACATCACTTGGAATCAACTATACTTCTGTTACACTCTGAGGCTTTAGTACAATACAACTTGACAACTTTATTGTTCATAAGTTACAGTGAACAACAGGAAATGTGATACTTACTTGACTGTGACATGAAGCAGTAGTTTGGTCACCATGACAATGACTGTCAGAGTCAGGAGAGCAGCCAGAGTGTAGATGGTCCACTCTGACAACACACAAACATAGAATTGACCTCAGACACTTTAGAGGAATACATACATACATATAGACCCTCAGATGAGAAAGATATACAAGGGGGCTATAAAACAAAAATAGTCTGGCAGATCTAGACCATATGAGTTTGTACAGTACTATAATGTTTGTACTGCCAGCACACATGTTATCCAAAAGACCTTTATCAGAACATATTCTGACGGCAAAATATTAGTACACACTTTATTACATCAGCGTTATAAATTTGACAATATTTGGCCCAGGTCTCACACCTTCTTCATAACACATGATGTACATGGTGAACAATAACTTGTTAAATACATCCATGCACATGTCATGAAAACATAGTGAGACCACGTAGCTATAACAAGGAACCCTATAGGAGAAAGCCTTCTGTTAAATCTAAAAGGATTTTGTAGGTATTACCTATGCCCTTTGTTAATGTACAGCCCTGTGACAGAAGCCTCCTTAGTAGAAATAGTACAAACCCCTTAGTAGAAATAGTACAAACCCCTTAGTAGAAATAGTACAAACCCCTTAGTAGAAATAGTACAAACCCCTTAGTAGAAATAGTACAAACCCCTTAGTAGAAATAGTACAAACCCCTTAGTAGAAATAGTACAAACCCCTTAGTAGAAATAGTACAAACCCCTTAGTAGAAATAGTACAAACCCCTGAGTGGAAATAGTACAAACCCCTGAGTGGAAATAGTACAAACCCCTTAGTAGAAATAGTACAAACCCCTTAGTAGAAATAGTACAAACCCCTTAGTAGAAATAGTACAAACCCCTTAGTAGAAATAGTACAAACCCCTTAGTAGAAATAGTACAAACCCCTTAGTAGAAATAGTACAAACCCCTTAGTAGAAATAGTACAAACCCCTGAGTGGAAACAGTACAAACCCCTGAGTGGAAACAGTACAAACCCCTGAGTGGAAACAGTACAAACCCCTGAGTGGAAACAGTACAAACCCCTGAGTAGAAATAGTACAAACCCCTGAGTGGAAACAGTACAAACCCCTGAGTGGAAACAGTACAAACCCCTGAGTGGAAACAGTACAAACCCCTGAGTGGAAACAGTACAAACCCCTGAGTGGAAACAGTACAAACCCCTGAGTGGTAACAGTACAAACCCCTGAGTGGAAACAGTACAAACCCCTGAGTGGAAACAGTACAAACCCCTATCAGAGAGAAAGGTATGGTGAGAGAGATGATGATGTCTACATACTAGAGGTGTATCCGTTGGTACCGTTGGGTCCGACCCACTGACCTGGCATGTTGTGGTCCGGTTTACCAGGACTGGATGTTATCACGTAGAGGATTTTTGAGGAGCGACCGTTAGACTTCTCCGTTACACCTCCCAGCTGAGGCTCCACCGTACTGGTGTCCTCTTCCTCCTCCTCCTCCTCCTCCTCCTCTTCCTCATCCATAGGCCTGGTGTCCAGGCCTCTCAGAGCTGAAACAACAACAATAACAACAACACACATCAGAACGTTTCCATGTGTCTACCTGTGGCTGCTACAACGTTTGTCCCCAAACCAGGAACACTTGGTTTTCGTCATGTCATAAAAATACTAAAAGTCAAGACATGGATGTCTAAAGGAAAATGTTGTCTCAGGAAAATGTTGAGTCCTTATGAGGTTACAAAACATGCTGGAAGTTAATCTCATTCCTTATCTCTACCATGACTGGTGACCCGACTGAATCTTTACCAGAAGTAAACAAATACTACAGTTTGAAATGTCTCCACATAACAGAATGCTGCGCTGCCGCTGCTTCATTCCTCAGACGTCATCTGAGAGCGTTTATCCTCCTCAACTGAGGGGGAAATCACCATTGCACCGCTCAGCATCCTATGGATGTAGTAACATACTGTTTGGAATTTACATCCATCCATCTTAGCCTCAAGGGGAGTCTCTCTCTTTCTATCTCTCTCTCTGTTTCTCTCTCAGTTTAGCTCTCTCTCTCTCTCTTTCTCTGTAGCTCTCTCTCTCTGTATCGCTCTTTCTTACTTTCAATTCAATTCAAGGGGCTTTATTGGCATGGGAAACATATGTTTACATTACAAAGGTAAGTGAAATGGACAAATAAAAGTGAAGTAAACAATAAAAAGTGAAAAGTAAACATTACACTCACACAAGTTGCAAAATAATAAAGACATGTCAAATGTCATACTATGTCTATATACAGTGTTGTAACGATGTGCAAATAGTTCAAGTGCAAAAGGGAAAATAAATAAACATAAATATGGGTTGTATTTAAAATGGTGTTTGTTCTTCACTGGTTGCCCTTCTCTTATGGCAACAGGTCACACATCTTGCTGCTGTGATGGCACTTTGGTATTTCACACAATAGATATGGGAGTTTAACAAAATTGTGTTTGTTTTTGAATTCTTTGTGGGTCTGTGTAATCTGAGGGAAATATGTGTCTATAATATGGTCATACATTGGGCAGGAGGTTAGGAAGTGCAGCTCAGTTTCCACCTCATTTTGTGGGCAGTGTGCACATAGCCTGTCTTCTCTTGAGAGCCAGGTCTGCCTTAGGCAACTTTTCTCAATAGCAAGGCTATGCTCACTGAATCTGTACAGAGTCAAAGCTTTCATTAATGTTGGGTCAGTCACAGTGGCAGAATAACTGACTGTACTCTCTGTTTAGGGCCAAATAGCATTCTAGTTTGCTCAGTTTTTTGGATAATTCTTTCCAATATGTCAAGTAATTATCTTTTTGTTTTCTCATGATTTGGTTGGGTCTAATTGTGTTGCTGTCCCGGGGCTCAGTGGGGTGTGTTTGTGTTTGTGAACAGAGCCCCAGGACCAGCTTGCTTAGGGGAATCTTCTCCAGGTTCATCTCTCTGTAGGTGATGGCTTTGTTATGGAAGGTTTGGGAATCACTTCCTTTTAGGTGATTGTAGAATTTAACGTCTCTTTTCTGGAATTTGATCATTAGCGGGAATCGGCCTAATTCTACTCTGCATGCATTATTTGGTGTTTTATGTTGTACACTGGGGATATTTTTGCAGAATTCTGTCAACTGGACCTTTTTTGGAAAACCATTATTTTTGTCTTTATGAGATTTACTGTCAGGGTCCAGGTCTGACAGAATCTGTGAAGAATATCTAGGTGCTACTGTAGGCCCTCCTTGGTTGGGGACAGACGCACCAGGTCATCAGCAAACAGTAGACATTTGACTTCAGATTCTAATAGGGTGACGCTGGGTGCTGCACACTGTTCTAGTGCCCTCGCAAATTCGTTGATATATATGTTAAAGAATGTGGAGCTTAAGCAGCATCCCTGTCTCACCCCACGGTCCTGTGGAAAGAAATGTGTGTGTTTTTTGCCAATTTTAAGTGCACTCTTGTTGTTTGTGTACATGGATTTTATAATGTTGTATGTTTTTTCCCCCAACACCACATTCCAACCATTTGTATTGCAGACCCTCATTCCATTTTTAAGTCAACAAAGCATGAAAAGACTTTGCCTTTGTTTTGTTTTGTTTTGTTTGTTTGTCAATTAGTGTGTGCAGGGTGAATACGTGGTCTGTTGTATGGTCATTTGGTAAAAAAGACAATTTGACATTTGCTCAGTACATTGTTTCACTGTGGAAACGTACAAGTCTGCTGTTAATGATAATGCAAAGGATTTTCCCAAGGTTGCTGTTGACACATATCCCACGGTAGTTATTGGGGTCAAATGTGTCTCCACTTTTGTGGATTAGGGTGATCAGTCCTTTGTTCCAAATATTGCGGTAGATGACAGAGCTGAGGATGATGTTAAAGAGTTTAAGTATAGCCAATAAAAATGTGTGGTCTGTGTATTTTATCATTTTATGTAGGGCACCATCAACACCACAGGCCTTTTTGGGTTGGAGGGTTTTTATTTTGTCCTGTAGTTCATTCAATGTAATTGGAGAATCCAGTGGGTTCTGGTAGTCTTTACAAGCTGATTCTAAGATGTGTAATTGATCATGTATATGTTTTTACAGTTTGTTCTTTGTTATTGAGACAAAAAGATTGGAGAAGGGGGTTATCCACACATCTCCGTTTTGGATAGATAACTCTTCATGTTGTTGTTTGTTTAGTGTTTTCCAATTTTCCCAGAAGTGATTAGATTCTATGGATTCTTCAATTACATTGAGCTGATTTCTGACGTGCTGTTCCTTCTTTTTCCATAGTGTATTTCTGTATTGTTTTAGTGATTCATCATAGTGAAGGCGTAGACTCAGGTTTTCTGGGTCTCTATGTTTTTGGTTGGACAGTTTTCTCAATTTCTTTCTTAGGTTTTTGCAATCTTCATCAAACCATTTGTCATTGTTGTTCATTTTCTTCGGTTGTCTGCTTGAAAAAAAATGTTGATAGGGAAGCGGATAGGTCAAATATACTGTTTAGGCTTTCTACTGACACGTTTGCACCTTCACTATTACAGTGAAATGTTTTGTCCAGGAAGTTGTCTGAAAGGGATTGAATTTGTTGTCATTGTTTTTTGGTGGGTTTCTGCACTACTTTCCTTCCATCTATAGCATTTCTCAATATTGTGCAGTTCTTTTGGCTTTGATGCCTCATGATTGAGTATTGCTCTGTTCAGATAGACTGTGATTTTTCTGTGATCTGATAGGGGTGTTAGTGGGCTGACTGTGAACACTCTGAGAGACTCTGGGTTGAGGTCAGTGATAAAGTAATCTACAGTACTACTGCCAAGAGATGAGCTGTAGGTGTAACTACCTTAGGAGTCTCCTCATTGACTGTGTACAGACCCAGCGCATGACAGAGCTGCAGGAGTTGTGACCCATTTTGTTGGTTGTTTTGTCATAGTTGTGCCTTGGGGGGCATATTTGGGAGGGAATGCTGTCACCTCCAGGTAGCTGTTTGTCCCCATGTGTGCTGAGGGTGTCAGGTACTTGTCCAGTTCTGGCATTTAGGTCACCACAGACTAGTACATGTCCCTGGGTCTGGAAATGATTGATCTCCCCCTCCAGGATGGAGAAGCTGTCATCGTTAAAGTATGGGGATTATGTATCTCTCTCTGTAGTTCTCTCTCTCTCTCTGTAGTTCTCTCTCTCTGTATCTCTCTCTGTATCTCTCTCTTATTCTGTCTCTCTCTCTGTCTCTCTGTTTTTCTCTCTTTCTCTGTAGCTCTCACTCTCTCTGTATGAGTGGTTATGTTTGGGTGCTTTGGTGGGTGGTTGTGTGTGGGGGGTTGTGTGTGTGGGTGGTTGTGTGTGGGTGGTTGTGTGTGGGTGATTATGTGTGGGTGATTATGTGTGGGTGGTTGTGTGTGGGTGGTTGTGAATGTGATTTCTAGCCCTGTAGGCTCTTAGTTGATATGGTTGACATTATAGCTAACTCAGAGAGAGTAGTGCTGAGAGCTGCTTTCCTTAACGTAATGAACCTGAAACAACAGAGGATGTTTACAACAGTTTGGTCTAAACAGAGAATTTCTATTTATCCGTAAATACTTTGATTCTATTATGAGTGTGGGATAAAAATGTGGGTTCAGATTCAGAGGTGACGTGTACACGGATAGACCAGCATCATGAATGAATGCACAACAACAACACATCTAGATATAAGCTATACAACAACACATCTAGATATAAGCTATGCAACAACACATCTAGATATAAGCTATGCAACAACACATCTAGATATAAGCTATGCAACAACACATCTAGATATAAGCTATGCAACAACACATCTAGATATAAGCTATGCAACAACACATCTAGATATAAGCTATGCAACAACACATCTAGATATAAGCTATGCAACAACACATCTAGATATAAGCTATGCAACAACACGTCTAGATATAAGCTATGCAACAACACGTCTAGATATAAGCTATGCAACAACACGTCTAGATATAAGCTATGCAACAACACGTCTAGATATAAGCTATGCAACAACACATCTAGATATAAGCTATACAACAACACATCTAGATATAAGCTATGCAACAACACATCTAGATATAAGCTATGCAACAACACGTCTAGATATAAGCTATACAACAACACGTCTAGATATAAGCTATGCAACAACACGTCTAGATATAAGCTATGCAACAACACATCTAGATATAAGCTATGCAACAACACGTCTAGATATAAGCTATGCAACAACACATCTAGATATAAGCTATGCAACAACACGTCTAGATATAAGCTATGCAACAACACATCTAGATATAAGCTATGCAACAACACATCTAGATATAAGCTATGCAACAACACGTCTAGATATAAGCTATGCAACAACACGTCTAGATATAAGCTATGCAACAACACGTCTAGATATAAGCTATGCAACAACACGTCTAGATATAAGCTATGCAACAACACGTCTAGATATAAGCTATGCAACAACACATCTAGATATAAGCTATGCAACAACACATCTAGATATAAGCTATGCAACAACACGTCTAGATATAAGCTATACAACAACACGTCTAGATATAAGCTATGCAACAACACATCTAGATATAAGCTATACAACAACACGTCTAGATATAAGCTATGCAACAACACGTCTAGATATAAGCTATGCAACAACACATCTAGATATAAGCTATACAACAACACATCTAGATATAAGCTATGCAACAACACATCTAGATATAAGCTATGCAACAACACGTCTAGATATAAGCTATACAACAACACGTCTAGATATAAGCTATGCAACAACACGTCTAGATATAAGCTATGCAACAACACATCTAGATATAAGCTATGCAACAACACGTCTAGATATAAGCTATGCAACAACACATCTAGATATAAGCTATGCAACAACACATCTAGATATAAGCTATGCAACAACACGTCTAGATATAAGCTATGCAACAACACGTCTAGATATAAGCTATGCAACAACACGTCTAGATATAAGCTATGCAACAACACGTCTAGATATAAGCTATGCAACAACACGTCTAGATATAAGCTATGCAACAACACATCTAGATATAAGCTATGCAACAACACATCTAGATATAAGCTATGCAACAACACGTCTAGATATAAGCTATACAACAACACGTCTAGATATAAGCTATGCAACAACACATCTAGATATAAGCTATACAACAACACGTCTAGATATAAGCTATGCAACAACACGTCTAGATATAAGCTATGCAACAACACATCTAGATATAAGCTATGCAACAACACATCTAGATATAAGCTATGCAACAACACGTCTAGATATAAGCTATACAACAACACGTCTAGATATAAGCTATGCAACAACACATCTAGATATAAGCTATACAACAACACGTCTAGATATAAGCTATGCAACAACACATCTAGATATAAGCTATGCAACAACACATCTAGATATAAGCTATGCAACAACACGTCTAGATATAAGCTATGCAACAACACGTCTAGATATAAGCTATGCAACAACACGTCTAGATATAAGCTATGCAACAACACATCTAGATATAAGCTATGCAACAACACGTCTAGATATAAGCTATGCAACAACACATCTAGATATAAGCTATGCAACAACACGTCTAGATATAAGCTATGCAACAACACATCTAGATATAAGCTATGCAACAACACATCTAGATATAAGCTATGCAACAACACATCTAGATATAAGCTATGCAACAACACGTCTAGATATAAGCTATGCAACAACACGTCTAGATATAAGCTATGCAACAACACGTCTAGATATAAGCTATGCAACAACACGTCTAGATATAAGCTATGTAACAACACGTCTAGATATAAGCTATGTAACAACACATCTAGATATATGCTATGCAACAACACGTCTAGATATAAGCTATGTAACAACACATCTAGATATAAGCTTAGCAACAACACGTCTAGATATAAGCTATGTAACAACACATCTAGATATATGCTATGCAACAACACGTCTAGATATAAGCTATGTAACAACACATCTAGATATAAGCTATGCAACAACACGTCTAGATATAAGCTATGCAACAACACGTCTAGATATAAGCTATGCAACAACACGTCTAGATATAAGCTATACAACAACACATCTAGATATAAGCTATGCAACAACACATCTAGATATAAGCTATACAACAACACATCTAGATATAAGCTATGCAACAACACGTCTAGATATAAGCTATGCAACAACACGTCTAGATATAAGCTATACAACAACACATCTAGATATAAGCTATGCAACAACACATCTAGATATAAGCTATACAACAACACATCTAGATATAAGCTATGCAACAACACGTCTAGATATAAGCTATGTAACAACACATCTAGATATATGCTATGCAACAACACGTCTAGATATAAGCTATGTAACAACACATCTAGATATAAGCTATGCAACAACACGTCTAGATATAAGCTATGCA
>NC_074692.1:34397958-34405458 GCF_029448725.1 Salvelinus fontinalis
CATATGTAAACTAAACCCTGTCTTACAACTCACCCCAGTGACTCATATGTAAACTAAACCCTGTCTTACAACTCACCCCAGTGACTCATATGTAAACTAAACCCTGTCGTACAACTCACCCCAGTGACTCATATGTAAACTAAACCCTGTCGTACAACTCACCCCAGTGACTCATATGTAAACTAAACCCTGTCGTACAACTCACCCCAGTGACTCATATGTAAACTAAACCCTGTCTTACAACTCACCCCAGTGACTCATATGTAAACTAAACCCTGTCTTACAACTCACCCCAGTGACTCATATGTAAACTAAACCCTGTCTTACAACTCACCCCAGTGACTCATATGTAAACTAAACCCTGTCTTACAACTCACCCCAGTGACTCATATGTAAACTAAACCCTGTCTTACAACTCACCCCAGTGACTCATATGTAAACTAAACCCTGTCTTACAACTCACCCCAGTGACTCATATGTAAACTAAACCCTGTCTTACAACTCACCCCAGTGACTCATATGTAAACTAAACCCTGTCTTACAACTCACCCCAGTGACTCATATGTAAACTAAACCCTGTCTTACAACTCACCCCAGTGACTCATATGTAAACTAAACCCTGTCTTACAACTCACCCCAGTGACTCATATGTAAACTAAACCCTGTCTTACAACTCACCCCAGTGACTCATATGTAAACTAAACCCTGTCTTACAACTCACCCCAGTGACTCATATGTAAACTAAACCCTGTCTTACAACTCACCCCAGTGACTCATATGTAAACTAAACCCTGTCTTACAACTCACCCCAGTGACTCATATGTAAACTAAACCCTGTCTTACAACTCACCCCAGTGACTCATATGTAAACTAAACCCTGTCTTACAACTCACCCCAGTGACTCATATGTAAACTAAACCCTGTCTTACAACTCACCCCAGTGACTCATATGTAAACTAAACCCTGTCTTACAACTCACCCCAGTGACTCATATGTTGTCAGAGTTATTATACAAACCACATACTACAGATTCTCTCAATGATGGGGTGGCAGGGTAGCCTAGTTATTAGAGTGTTGGACTTGTAACCGAAAGGATGCAAGATCAAATCCCTGAGCTGACAAGGTAAAGATCTGCCGTTCTGCCCGTTAACAAGGCAGTTAACAAGGCAGTCGCTGTTCATCGGCCGTCAGTGAAAATAAGAGTTTGTTCGTAACTAACTTGCCTAGTTAAATAAAGGTAACATTTTAAAAAATGATCCAGAGTGGAATGAAGGGTTTTCAACACATCGTGGAAAGATGAGACTGGATTGAGCAACACACATTTTATCGCTATTGTAATTATGTTCAGCTGCAAAATCTGTCTCTCATTATCTAGCAGTTGTCTGCCATAAACCGGATGCTTGCCTATTAAACAGAAATGTAGCATGTATTGTTCTAGAAAAAATCAGCAAATGGTTTTATGACAACAAAGGGAGAGATTTAACATTCTCTTCACATGGCTGTTCTAATAAGTACGTTTTGAGAGTGGTGGTACGATCCTTCCATACTGGGTTATTTGACTTCTTTTCAACGTTAGTTCTGAGATAATTCCATGGTTTGTGGCGTATTGAAGTGTCAGTTTACTGGAATGTCATCTTTTGAAAATACAGTTTTATTTCTCCATGCACCAGAAAATACTCCACTCTGTACACATTAAGTGGCGCACCATATAACTATATGGAGCACCATAGAAGCACCGGTGGGAAGTTATAGCTGGTTTAGATCATGTGTAGTGGATCAGACCAGGGCAAATGATGTCCTACTCACTGTCAAACATGTACACAGACCGAAGCAAATCATGTCCTACTCACTGTCAAACATGTACACAGACCAAAGCAAATGATGTCCTACTCACTGTCAAACATGTACACAGACCAAAGCAAATGATGTCCTACTCACTGTCAAACATGCACAGACCGAAGCAAATGATGTCCTACTCACTGTCAAAGACGATGACCCATCCATCTCCCCCACAAGGCTGGGTGTGGTCACCGAAACACACGTGGTTGCATTCCATGCTGGGCGCCTTGCCATGGAGACGCAGGTCCAGGTTGTTGCCACAGAAACAGGCATAACCCGACTCCATCCCGGCAAGCTTTGAAACAGAGAGAGAAATGCAAATCAATCAACAGATAAGAATTTCAAATCTAACTTTATTTGTTTAGCACTTGTGTAACGCTTCACAAGAGGGTCAGACCTTCCCCTTGACAAAGCACTGAGAAAGAAATCATCATTTGGATGAGAGAAAGAAACAAAAAAACAAAACAAAAATTAAGAGGAACCAGATTTTAGAGGGGAGCCTGAACCACCATAGACCAACACTTATGGAGTGATACTAGTGCCAACAGAAACGTAACGTGAATCCAGTCCATAACGTCTGGAGAGCAGATAAGCCGGAGCAAGACAGATATGGCACATGATCACAGTTATAGTACCATCTAATGTTAATAGGCTTTCAGAATGATTCCATAACCCCCCCCCCCCCCCCAAAAAAAAAGGATTGTTTTTCTGTACTGAAATTAAGGCTTTTGATGATAATAATGTGGTCTGGTTTAGTTCGGTGCTTCGAGACAAACAGAAACAGTCACTCCCTTTGGATATGTCCCAAAAGGAACCCAACCTATTTCCTATATGGTGCACTACTTTAGACCAGAGCCCTATCGGTCAAAAGTAGTGCATTACATAGGGAATGGAGTGTTATCTGGGATGCAAGGTGACTCTTTGAGTACCATCTAAACATCAGCCTGAAATAGCATGGCCCTCAGACCGTTTAACGTTCATCTCTTAGTCAAACACAGCACACATGTCCTAAAGCCGTGCTGCGCTGGGCTGCATTAAAATGAGAGAAAGAATTAGAGGGTGGGTTCCAAATGGCACTCTGTCCCCTATGTGCGCTCCTCTCCTAGGGCCCTGGACAAAAGTAGTATGCTATAAAGGGTAATAAGGTGCCAATTGGGATTTGGATGACAGTCAAAACTCTTTAAGCATGTTGAACTTCCTTCCAGAATTCAAATGGAACCTAGTCATGCTCAGCACAGTGTGCGCACACACACACACACACACACACACACACACACACACACACACACACACACACACACACACACACACACACACACACACACACACACACACACACACACACACACACACACACACACACACACACACACACACACACACACACACACACACACACAAATTAATTCATACGAAGGTACGGCATCACTTTCCCTCATTCTGAAAATACTCTCATGAAGCTGGAATTTATATAGCCAGGATCCTCTGTGTGTGTATGTGTGTGTGTGTCCAACTCTGCCAACCGAACCAAAAGTAAAGGCTGTGGGACATGAATCACTGCTTCATCATTACCTATTTATCAGGTAAAACCCAACGTGAATTCCTTTGCGTTAGCGAGCAGAAAATGTTCGCTTAGCGCTTCTTAATCACGGACTGTCTGACTGACTCATGATTGAATATGGTTGTTTGTCAAAGTGTAGTCAGTTAAGACAGATAGATGTGGTGGTCTCAGGCTGTTGACATTGCATCACAACACACCATACTACATCACATCACATCAGTGTCATCTGTGGAGAGGGACTGACACGCACACACACACAGACAGACAGGCATACATGCACACACAAGACACACACACACAAACACGGACTGACTGTCACTGTTCATCAGCGCAGAGGGCGTCTGAGAGATGGGTCTGACCCAGGTCCAACCGGATGTGTTCACACACAACACAAACACCTGCCACTGTTTAGTGTAGCCATGGTCAGTAGACAATAGAAGACCAGTGTAACCATGGTCAGTAGACAATAGAAGACCAGTGTAACCATGGTCAGTAGACAATAGAAGACCAGTGTAACCATGGTCAGTAGACAATAGAAGACCAGTGTAACCATGGTCAGTAGACAATAGAAGACCAGTGTAACCATGGTCAGTAGACAATAGAAGACCAGTGTAACCATGGTCAGTAGACAATAGAAGACCAGTGTAACCATGGTCAGTAGACAATAGAAGACCAGTGTAACCATGGTCAGTAGACAATAGAAGACCAGTGTAACCATGGTCAGTAGACAATAGAAGACCAGTGTAACCATGGTCAGTAGACAATAGAAGGCCAGTGTAACCATGGTCAGTAGACAATAGAAGACCAGTGTAACCATGGTCAGTAGACAATAGAAGACCAGTGTAACCATGGTCAGTAGACAATAGAAGACCAGTGTAACCATGGTCAGTAGACAATAGAAGACCAGTGTAACCATGGTCAGTAGACAATAGAAGACCAGTGTAACCATGGTCACTAGACAATAGAAGACCAGTGTAACCATGGTCAGTAGACAATAGAAGACCAGTGTAACCATGGTCACTAGACAATAGAAGACCAGTGTAACCATGGTCAGTAGACAATAGAAGACCAGTGTAACCATGGTCAGTAGACAATAGAAGACCAGTGTAACCATGGTCAGTAGACAATAGAAGACCAGTGTAACCATGGTCAGTAGACAATAGAAGGCCAGTGTAACCATGGTCAGTAGACAATAGAAGACCAGTGTAACCATGGTCAGTAGACAATAGAAGACCAGTGTAACCATGGTCACTAGACAATAGAAGACCAGTGTAACCATGGTCAGTAGACAATAGAAGACCAGTGTAACCATGGTCAGTAGACAATAGAAGACCAGTGTAACCATGGTCAGTAGACAATAGAAGACCAGTGTAACCATGGTCACTAGACAATAGAAGACCAGTGTAACCATGGTCAGTAGACATTAGAAGGCAATAGAAGACAATAGAAGCACCAGTGAGACCATACATTTTCAGCTGTCTGTTACGTGTCGTCATTTGATGCGTCACTGAATTCAATTGAAATGTGAGGATGGTTATAAACATAGAAATACAGAGTCTAGAACAGTGGTCACCAACCAGTCGATCGCGATCGACTTGTCGATCTCCAAGGCATTTCTAGGCATTTCTAGGCTAAGGTTTCAGTAGAGACCAAGCTTACCTCGATTACCGAGAGGGCGAAGGGTTGAGTAGAGCCCAAGCTTACCTCGATTACCGAGAGGGCTAAGGTTTGAGTAGAGACCAAGCTTACCTCGATTACCGAGAGGGCTAAGGTTTGAGTAGAGACCAGCTTACCTCGATTACCGAGAGGGCGAAGGTTTGAGTAGAGACCAAGCTTACCTCGATTACCGAGAGGGCTAAGGTTTGAGTAGAGACCAAGCTTACCTCGATTACCGAGAGGGCGAAGGTTTGAGTATAGACCAAGCTTACCTCGATTACCGAGAGGGCTAAGGTTTGAGTAGAGACCAAGCTTACCTCGATTACCGAGAGGGCGAAGGGTTGAGTAGAGACCAAGCTTACCTCGATTACCGAGAGGACTACGGTTTGAGTAGAGACCAAGCTTACCTCGATTACCGAGAGGGCGAAGGTTTGTGTAGAGACCAAGCTTACCTCGATTACCGAGAGGGCGAAGGTTTGAGTAGAGCCCATAAAACCTGACTATAAGGTTGTAATGGTCGTTGAAACTCTGACAGAATAAGAGCAACTCTTCGATACTAACTACTAGTCTGCAGCTAGAAATTCTGTACCATTGAATGCGAAGGCTAACAACTGCCCAAACATCTATTCTATAAGAACAATGTGATGGGACTCTGAAGTATCCATTCTAACCACGAAAGACGAGCATATGAACTTCCAACAGAAAGAAGGACGATTCCGACAGAGATCACGACGACACACAGAGCGTAAATATATATATTGATTGCAATTATTCCCGAATGAGTGAGCGTTCATGTGCAAAGGATTAGCATTTAAATTGTTATAATTATCAACTGTGTAGTGTCTTTAGTCTTTCGCACCCTTCTCAGTCCACACCCACTTCCCTTTGTCTACCAAGCCGTCATACCGGTTTAGCCCACTAGGGAACCTCCCCTATCATTTCCTTGTAACCATATCGACTGTTTGTTTGTTTATGCATTTCTATGATTATTTAGTTAGTAACTAAATGATTAAGACAATTGATGTATGGATGATTCATAGTAAAGGCTGGGTTCGTGCAGATAAACAATTTACGACGTTTGGAATGAGACTAACGTGAGGTAAAGAATAATTCATTAATTAGAAAACTAATTGATCAGATATTAAAATATCTGAAAGTTATATTAGGAAAATTATAACTTTGTAATCTTTCCTTGGTGCCCTGACATCCTAGTTAATTACATTTACATGATTAGTTTAATCACGTAATAATAATTACAGAGAATTGATTTGATAAAATAACAGTCTTCAGTTTAATGATACCAAAGACACAACAAATAATTGAATAATATAGCTGTCTAAATTTATTTTGCAACGCTCGCCCACGCGACGCGAGTGGTGTAGTCAGCCTTTAAAAGAAAGCTACGGCAAAAAATTGATAATGTGAGATTTAAAAACATTTAAAACCATGATTAGAGAGAGACTGTCAACGAATACAGCAAAGAGCTGCTGTTTTTATGAGTGAGGTCATGTTTAAGTTCTTACTCAGCACTGTCAACACTTTCTTTTTAACACTTTTATAAGCCATAAAATGTGCGTTCTTCCTATTTCCACTCAGCGCTACAACAAGCAGTGTAGCAGTAATGAATGAGTAGGAAAGTGGATCTATAGGCCTCATTATTATTAACGGCTTGGGTCTTTTTTAATATCGAGGAATATTTAACTTTCTCTGTTCATAGGAGTAACAACATGAATTTGTGCACGAGGAACTGTGTGTGACTCAAGTTTTGCCATCAGCTGGAAGACGGGCCCCTTTTTGTTCCGTGTCAGTGGAGGAAAGGGAGAGCGGAGGGATGTTGAGAGATGGACCCTCAGTCTGCTGCTCTCTCCCTCCGCTGAGACTGACCCTCAGTCTGCTGCTCTCTCCCTCCGCTGAGACTGACCCTCAGTCTGATGCTCTCTCCCTCCGCTGAGACTGACCCTCAGTCTGCTGCTCTCTCCCTCCGCTGAGACTGACCCTCAGTCTGCTGCTCTCTCCCTCCGCTGAGACTGACCCTCAGTCTGCTGCTCTCTCCCTCCGCTGAGACTGACCCTCAGTCTGCTGCTCTCTACCTCCGCTGAGACTGACCCTCAGTCTGATGCTCTCTCCCTCCGCTGAGACTGACCCTCAGTCTGCTGCTCTCTCTCTCCGCTGAGACTGACCCTCAGTCTGCTGCTCTCTTTCTCCGCTGAGACTGACCCTCAGTCTGCTGCTCTCTCCCTCTGCTGAGACTGACCCTCAGTCTGCTGCTCTCTCCCTCTGCTGAGACTGACCCTCAGTCTGCTGCTCTCTCTGTCCGCTGAGACTGACCCTCAGTCTGATGCTCTCTCCCTCTGCTGAGACTGACCCTCAGTCTGCTGCTCTCTCTGTCCGCTGAGATTGACCCTCAGTCTGCTGCTCTCTCCCTCCGCTGAGACAGACCCTCA
>NC_074692.1:34410458-34422958 GCF_029448725.1 Salvelinus fontinalis
TGTCTGATTCTGTAAAGCCAGTTGGGTTCTCAGTACATCACGCTGACAGGAACAAACATCTCTCCGGGAAGCAGAAGGTTGGACGTATATGTTTTATGATTAACGACTTATAGTGTAACTGTGATAACATACAGGAACTCAAGTCCTTCTGTTCACCCGACCTAGAATATCTCACAATTAAATGCCGACGTACCATCTCTCGAGAGAATTCTTGTCTATAATAGCCACAGCGGTCTATATCCCCCCCAAGTGGATACCACGACGGCCCTCAAAGAACTTCACTGGACTATATGCAAACTGGAAACCACATATCCTGAGGCTGCATTTATTGTAGCTGAGGATTTTAACAAAGCAAGTTGTAGGAAAAGGCTCCCGAAAGTCTATCAACATATTGATTGTTGTACTTGCCCTGCTAAAACTCTCGACCATTGTTATACTACCTTCACAAAGCAATGGCTAAACGTCGCTATAGGGACAAAGTTGAGTCCCAGTTTAACGGTTCAGACACGAGTCCTGGACTTCCTGACGGGTCGACCCCTGGTGGTGAAGGTAGGAACAACACCTCCTCTTCACTGATCCTCGACACTGGGGCCCCACAAGGCCCACTCCTGTACTCCCTGTTCACTCATGACTGCATGGCCAAGCACGGCTCCAATTCAATCATCAAGTTTGCAGACGACACAACAGTAGTAGGCTTGATTACCAACGATGACGAGACAGCCTACAGGGAGGAGGTGAGGGCTCTGGGAGTGTGGTGCCAGGAAAATAACCTCTCACTCAACGTCAACAACACAAAGGAGATGAACTTCAGGAGATGGACTTCAGGAGATGGACTTCAGGAGATGGACTTCAGGAGATGAACTTCAGGAAACATCAGAGGGAGCACCCCCCTATCCACATCGATGGGACCGCAGTGGAGAAGGTGGAAAGCTTCAAGTTCCTTGGTGTACACATCAATGACAAACTGAAATGGTCCACCCACACAGACAGTGTGGTGAAGAAGGCGCAACAGCCTCAGGAGGCTGAAGAAATTCAGCATAACACCTAAAGCCCTCACAAACTTTTACAGATGCACGATTTAGAGCATCCCGTCGGGTTGTATCACAGCCTGGTACGGAAACTGCACCACCCACAACCGCAGGGCTCTCCAGAGGGTAGTGAGGTCTGCCCAACGCATTACCGGAGGCAACTTCCTGCCCACCAGGACACCTACAGCACCAGATGTCACAGGAAGGCCAAAAAGCTCATCAAGGACATCAACCCCCCGAGCCACTGCCTGTTCACCCCGCTATCATCCAGAAGGCGAGGTCAGTACAGGTGCATCAAAGCGGGGACAGAGAGACTGAAAAACAGCTTCTATCTCAAGGCCATCAGACTGTTAAACAGCCACCACTAGCACATCAGAGGCTGCTGTCTATAGACATAGATTAGGAATCACTGGCCACTTTTAGAAATGGATCACTAGCCATTTTAATTAATGTTCAGTTTCTAGCATTACTCATCTCATATGTATAAACTGCACTCCACACTATTCTACGGTATCTTAGTCACTTTTACATTGTGTTTACATGTTGCATCACCCATCTCATATGTCTATACTGTATTGTATTCTATACTACACCACCTACTGTTAAACAGCAATCTCCAGCACGTCAGAGGCTGCTGTCTATAGACATAGATTAGGAATCACTGGCCACTTTAAGGAAATGAAACATTAGCCACTTTAATAATGTCTCCGTATCTTGCATTACTCATCTAATATGTATAAACTGTACTCTATACTATTCTATGGTATCTTAGTCACTTTAGTGTGTAAATATTGAATCACCCATCTCATATGTACAGTATATACTGTATTCTATACTATGCCACTGTGTCTTAGTCCAATGCCACTCTGACATACATGCAGATATTCTTAATCCATTCCTTACTTAGATTTACGTGTATGTTGGGTATATGTTGTGATACAGTTAGATATTACTTGTTAGATTTTACTGCACTGTCGGAGCTAGAAGCACAAGCATTTCCCTACACCCCCAATAATATCTGCTAAACACGTGTATGTGACCAATACATTTGATTTGATTTTGGCCACAGTCTGACCAAACTGTTGACCGAAGGGTCGTGACGGGATGGACAGGCAGTATGCGGAGTGTTTGATAGATAGCATGTGAAAACACAGAGAGACAGAGAGAGAGAGAGAGAGAGAGACAGAGAGAGAGAGAGAGAGAGAGAGAGAGAGAGAGAGAGAGAGAGAGAGAGAGAGAGAGAGAGAGAGACAGAGACAGAGAGAGAGACAGAGAGAGAGAGAGAGAGAGAGAGAGAGACAGAGAGAGAGAGAGAGAGACAGAGAGAGAGAGAGACAGAGAGAGAGAGAGAGAGAGAGAGACAGAGAGAGAGAGAGAGACAGAGAGAGAGAGAGAGAGACAGAGAGAGAGAGAGACAGAGAGAGAGAGAGAGAGAGAGAGAGACAGAGAGAGAGAGAGAGAGAGAGAGAGAGAGAGAGAGAGACCTATCAGTGAAGGATAAGAGGACACACGCTCCAACTCCTCTCAATCCTCTTCTCTCTAAATCACCAGCCCTCCTGTCTTCCTCTCCTCTATAAATCACCAGCCCTCCTGTCTTCCTCTCCTCTATAAATCATCCGCCCTCCTGTCTTCCTCTCCTCTCTCCTCTATAAATCACAAGCCCTCCTGTCTTCCTCTCCTCTATAAATCACCAGCCCTCCTGTCTTCCTCTCCTCTATAAATCACCAGCCCTCCTGTCTTCCTCTCCTCTCTCCTCTATAAATCATCAGCCCTCCTGTCTTCCTCTCCTCTCTCCTCTATAAATCACCAGCCCTCCTGTCTTCCTCTCCTCTATAAATCACCAGCCCTCCTGTCTTCCTCTCCTCTCTCCTCTATAAATCATCAGCCCTCCTGTCTTCCTCTCCTCTCTCCTCTATAAATCGCCAGCCCTCCTGTCTTCCTCTCCTCTATAAATCATCAGCCCTCCTGTCTTCCTCTCCTCTCTCCTCTATAAATCGCCAGCCCTCCTGTCTTCCTCTCCTCTATAAATCATCAGCCCTCCTGTCTTCCTCTCCTCTCCTCTATAAATCACCAGCCCTCCTGTCTTCCTCTCCTCTATAAATCACCAGCCCTCCTGTCTTCCTCTCCTCTATAAATCACCAGCCCTCCTGTCTTCCTCTCCTCTCTCCTCTATAAATCATCAGCCCTCCTGTCTTCCTCTCCTCTCTCCTCTATAAATCATCAGCCCTCCTGTCTTCCTCTTCTCTATAAATCACCAGCCCTCCTGTCTTCCTCTCCTCTCCTCTATAAATCACCAGCCCTCCTGTCTTCCTCTCCTCTATAAATCACCAGCCCTCCTGTCTTCCTCTCCTCTATAAATCACCAGCCCTCCTGTCTTCCTCTCCTCTCCTCTATAAATCACCAGCCCTCCTGTCTTCCTCTCCTCTATAAATCATCCGCCCTCCTGTCTTCCTCTCCTCTCCTCTATAAATCACCAGCCCTCCTGTCTTCCTCTCCTCTATAAATCACCAGCCCTCCTGTCTTCCTCTCCTCTCCTCTATAAATCACCAGCCCTCCTGTCTTCCTCTCCTCTCCTCTATAAATCATCAGCCCTCCTGTCTTCCTCTCCTCTCCTCTATAAATCACCAGCCCTCCTGTCTTCCTCTCCTCTCCTCTATAAATCACCAGCCCTCCTGTCTTCCTCTTCTCTATAAATCTCCAGCCCTCCTGTCTTCCTCTCCTCTCCTCTATAAATCATCAGCCCTCCTGTCGTCCTCTCCTCTCCTCTATAAATCACCAGCACTCCTGTCTTCCTCTCCTCTCCTCTATAAATCACCAGCCCTCCTGTCTTCCTATCCTCTCTCCTCTATAAATCACCAGCCCTCCTGTCTTCCTCTCCTCTCCTCTATAAATCACCAGCCCTCCTGTCTTCCTCTCCTCTATAAATCACCAGCCCTCCTGTTTTCCTCTCCTCTCTCCTCTATAAATCACCAGCCCTCCTGTTTTCCTCTCCTCTCTCCTCTATAAATCACCAGCCCTCCTGTCTTCCTATCCTCTCTCCTCTATAAATCACCAGCCCTCCTGTCTTCCTCTCCTCTCCTCTATAAATCACCAGCCCTCCTGTCTTCCTCTCCTCTCCTCTATAAATCACCAGCCCTCCTGTCTTCCTCTCCTCTATAAATCATCAGCCCTCCTGTCTTCCTCTCCTCTCCTCTATAAATCACCAGCCCTCCTGTCTTCCTCTCCTCTATAAATCACCAGCCCTCCTGTTTTCCTCTCCTCTCCTCTATAAATCACCAGCCCTCCTGTCTTCCTCTTCTCTTCTCTATAAATCACCAGCCCTCCTGTCTTCCTCTCCTCTATAAATCACCAGCCCTCCTGTTTTCCTCTCCTCTCCTCTCTAAATCACCAGCCCTCCTGTCTTCCTCTCCTCTATAAATCACCAGCCCTCCTGTCTTCCTCTCCTCTATAAATCATCCGCCCTCCTGTCTTCCTCTCCTCTCTCCTCTATAAATCACAAGCCCTCCTGTCTTCCTCTCCTCTATAAATCACCAGCCCTCCTGTCTTCCTCTCCTCTATAAATCACCAGCCCTCCTGTCTTCCTCTCCTCTCTCCTCTATAAATCATCAGCCCTCCTGTCTTCCTCTCCTCTCTCCTCTATAAATCACCAGCCCTCCTGTCTTCCTCTCCTCTATAAATCACCAGCCCTCCTGTCTTCCTCTCCTCTCTCCTCTATAAATCGCCAGCCCTCCTGTCTTCCTCTCCTCTATAAATCATCAGCCCTCCTGTCTTCCTCTCCTCTCTCCTCTATAAATCACCAGCCCTCCTGTCTTCCTCTCCTCTATAAATCACCAGCCCTCCTGTCTTCCTCTCCTCTCTCCTCTATAAATCATCAGCCCTCCTGTCTTCCTCTCCTCTATAAATCACCAGCCCTCCTGTCTTCCTCTTCTCTATAAATCACCAGCCCTCCTGTCTTCCTCTCCTCTCCTCTATAAATCACCAGCCCTCCTGTCTTCCTCTCCTCTATAAATCACCAGCCCTCCTGTCTTCCTCTCCTCTATAAATCACCAGCCCTCCTGTCTTCCTCTCCTCTCCTCTATAAATCACCAGCCCTCCTGTCTTCCTCTCCTCTATAAATCATCCGCCCTCCTGTCTTCCTCTCCTCTCCTCTATAAATCACCAGCCCTCCTGTCTTCCTCTCCTCTATAAATCACCAGCCCTCCTGTCTTCCTCTCCTCTCCTCTATAAATCACCAGCCCTCCTGTCTTCCTCTCCTCTCCTCTATAAATCATCAGCCCTCCTGTCTTCCTCTCCTCTCCTCTATAAATCACCAGCCCTCCTGTCTTCCTCTCCTCTCCTCTATAAATCACCAGCCCTCCTGTCTTCCTCTTCTCTATAAATCTCCAGCCCTCCTGTCTTCCTCTCCTCTCCTCTATAAATCATCAGCCCTCCTGTCGTCCTCTCCTCTCCTCTATAAATCACCAGCACTCCTGTCTTCCTCTCCTCTCCTCTATAAATCACCAGCCCTCCTGTCTTCCTATCCTCTCTCCTCTATAAATCACCAGCCCTCCTGTCTTCCTCTCCTCTCCTCTATAAATCACCAGCCCTCCTGTCTTCCTCTCCTCTACAAATCACCAGCCCTCCTGTTTTCCTCTCCTCTCCTCTATAAATCATCAGCCCTCCTGTCTTCCTCTCCTCTATAAATCATCAGCCCTCCTGTCTTCCTCTCCTCTCCTCTATAAATCACCAGCCCTCCTGTCTTCCTCTCCTCTATAAATCACCAGCCCTCCTGTTTTCCTCTCCTCTCCTCTATAAATCACCAGCCCTCCTGTCTTCCTCTTCTCTTCTCTATAAATCACCAGCCCTCCTGTCTTCCTCTTCTCTCCTCTATAAATCACCAGCCCTCCTGTCTTCCTCTCCTCTATAAATCACCAGCCCTCCTGTCTTCCTCTCCTCTCCTCTATAAATCACCAGCCCTCCTGTCTTCCTCTCCTCTATAAATCACCAGCCCTCCTGTTTTCCTCTCCTCTCCTCTATAAATCACCAGCCCTCCTGTCTTCCTCTCCTCTATAAATCACCAGCCCTCCTGTCTTCCTCTCCTCTCCTCTATAAATCACCAGCCCTCCTGTCTTCCTCTCCTCTATAAATCACCAGCCCTCCTGTTTTCCTCTCCTCTCCTCTATAAATCACCAGCCCTCCTGTCTTCCTCCTCTCTCCTCTATAAATCACCAGCCCTCCTGTTTTCCTCTTCTCTCCTCTATAAATCACCAGCCCTCCTGTCTTCCTCTCCTCTCTCCTCTATAAATCACCAGCCCTCCTGTCTTCCTCTCCTCTCCTCTATAAATCACCAGCCCTCCTGTCTTCCTCTCCTCTATAAATCATCAGCCCTCCTGTCTTCCTCTCCTCTCCTCTATAAATCATCAGCCCTCCTGTCTTCCTCTTCTCTATAAATCACCAGCCCTCCTGTCTTCCTCTCCTCTCCTCTATAAATCACCAGCCCTCCTGTCTTCCTCTCCTCTATAAATCACCAGCCCTCCTGTCTTCCTCTCCTCTATAAATCATCAGCCCTCCTGTCTTCCTCTCCTCTATAAATCACCAGCCCTCCTGTCTTCCTCTCCTCTATAAATCACCAGCCCTCCTGTCTTCCTCTCCTCTCCTCTATAAATCATCAGCCCTCCTGTCTTCCTCTCCTCTCCTCTATAAATCACCAGCCCTCCTGTCTTCCTCTCCTCTATAAATCACCAGCCCTCCTGTCTTCCTCTCCTCTATAAATCATCAGCCCTCCTGTCTTCCTCTCCTCTATAAATCACCAGCCCTCCTGTCTTCCTCTCCTCTATAAATCACCAGCCCTCCTGTCTTCCTCTCCTCTCCTCTATAAATCACCAGCCCTCCTGTCTTCCTCTCCTCTATAAATCACCAGCCCTCCTGTCTTCCTCTCCTCTATAAATCATCAGCCCTCCTGTCTTCCTCTCCTCTATAAATCACCAGCCCTCCTGTCTTCCTCTCATCTATAAATCATCAGCCCTCCTGTCTTCCTCTACTCTCTCCTCTATAAATCATCAGCCCTCCTGTCTTCCTCTCCTCTCTCCTCTATAAATCACCAGCCCTCCTGTCTTCCTCTCCTCTATAAATCACCAGCCCTCCTGTCTTCCTCTCCTCTCCTCTATAAATCACCAGCCCTCCTGTCTTCCTCTCCTCTCTCCTCTATAAATCATCAGCCCTCCTGTCTTCCTCTCCTCTCTCCTCTATAAATCAACAGCCCTCCTGTCTTCCTCTTCTATATAAATCACCAGCCCTCCTGTCTTCCTCTCCTCTCTCCTCTATAAATCACCAGCCCTCCTGTCTTCCTCTCCTCTATAAATCACCAGCCCTCCTGTCTTCCTCTCCTCTATAAATCATCAGCCCTCCTGTCTTCCTCTCCTCTATAAATCACCAGCCCTCCTGTCTTCCTCTCCTCTATAAATCACAAGCCCTCCTGTCTTCCTCTCCTCTATAAATCACCAGCCCTCCTGTCTTCCTCTCCTCTATAAATCATCAGCCCTCCTGTCTTCCTCTCCTCTATAAATCATCAGCCCTCCTGTCGTCCTCTCCTCTCCTCTATAAATCACCAGCACTCCTGTCTTCCTCTCCTCTCCTCTATAAATCACCAGCCCTCCTGTCTTCCTATCCTCTCTCCTCTATAAATCACCAGCCCTCCTGTCTTCCTCTCCTCTCCTCTATAAATCACCAGCCCTCCTGTCTTCCTCTCCTCTATAAATCACCAGCCCTCCTGTCTTCCTCTCCTCTATAAATCACCAGCCCTCCTGTCTTCCTCTCCTCTCTCCTCTATAAATCACCAGCCCTCCTGTTTTCCTCTTCTCTCCTCTATAAATCACCAGCCCTCCTGTCTTCCTCTCCTCTCTCCTCTATAAATCACCAGCCCTCCTGTCTTCCTCTCCTCTATAAATCATCAGCCCTCCTGTCTTCCTCTCCTCTCCTCTATAAATCATCAGCCCTCCTGTCTTCCTCTCCTCTATAAATCACCAGCCCTCCTGTCTTCCTCTCCTCTCCTCTATAAATCACCAGCCCTCCTGTCTTCCTCTCCTCTATAAATCATCAGCCCTCCTGTCTTCCTCTCCTCTCCTCTATAAATCATCAGCCCTCCTGTCTTCCTCTTCTCTATAAATCACCAGCCCTCCTGTCTTCCTCTCCTCTCCTCTATAAATCACCAGCCCTCCTGTCTTCCTCTCCTCTATAAATCACCAGCCCTCCTGTCTTCCTCTCCTCTATAAATCATCAGCCCTCCTGTCTTCCTCTCCTCTATAAATCACCAGCCCTCCTGTCTTCCTCTCCTCTATAAATCACCAGCCCTCCTGTCTTCCTCTCCTCTCCTCTATAAATCATCAGCCCTCCTGTCTTCCTCTCCTCTCCTCTATAAATCACCAGCCCTCCTGTCTTCCTCTCCTCTATAAATCACCAGCCCTCCTGTCTTCCTCTCCTCTATAAATCATCAGCCCTCCTGTCTTCCTCTCCTCTATAAATCACCAGCCCTCCTGTCTTCCTCTCCTCTATAAATCACCAGCCCTCCTGTCTTCCTCTCCTCTCCTCTATAAATCACCAGCCCTCCTGTCTTCCTCTCCTCTCCTCTATAAATCACCAGCCCTCCTGTCTTCCTCTCCTCTATAAATCATCAGCCCTCCTGTCTTCCTCTCCTCTATAAATCATCAGCCCTCCTGTCTTCCTCTCCTCTATAAATCACCAGCCCTCCTGTCTTCCTCTCCTCTATAAATCATCAGCCCTCCTGTCTTCCTCTACTCTCTCCTCTATAAATCATCAGCCCTCCTGTCTTCCTCTCCTCTCTCCTCTATAAATCAACAGCCCTCCTGTCTTCCTCTTCTCTATAAATCACCAGCCCTCCTGTCTTCCTCTCCTCTCTCCTCTATAAATCACCAGCCCTCCTGTCTTCCTCTCCTCTATAAATCACCAGCCCTCCTGTCTTCCTCTCCTCTATAAATCATCAGCCCTCCTGTCTTCCTCTCCTCTATAAATCACCAGCCCTCCTGTCTTCCTCTCCTCTATAAATCACAAGCCCTCCTGTCTTCCTCTCCTCTATAAATCACAAGCCCTCCTGTCTTCCTCTCCTCTATAAATCACCAGCCCTCCTGTCTTCCTCTCCTCTATAAATCATCAGCCCTCCTGTCTTCCTCTCCTCTATAAATCACCAGCCCTCCTGTCTTCCTCTCCTCTATAAATCACCAGCCCTCCTGTCTTCCTCTCCTCTCCTCTATAAATCACCAGCCCTCCTGTCTTCCTCTTCTCTATAAATCACCAGCCCTCCTGTCTTCCTCTCCTCTATAAATCAACAGCCCTCCTGTCTTCCTCTTCTCTATTAATCACCAGCCCTCCTGTCTTCCTCTCCTCTATAAATCATCCGCCCTCCTGTCTTCCTCTCCTCTCCTCTATAAATCACCAGCCCTCCTGTCTTCCTCTCCTCTATAAATCATCCGCCCTCCTGTCTTCCTCTCCTCTATAAATCACCAGCCCTCCTGTCTTCCTCTCCTCTCTCCTCTATAAATCACCAGCCCTCCTGTCTTCCTCTCCTCTATAAATCACCAGCCCTCCTGTCTTCCTCTCCTCTATAAATCACCAGCCCTCCTGTCTTCCTCTCCTCTCCTCTATAAATCATCAGCCCTCCTGTCTTCCTCTCCTCTCCTCTATAAATCACCAGCCCTCCTGTCTTCTTCTCCTCTCCTCTATAAATCATCAGCCCTCCTGTCTTCCTCTCCTCTCCTCTATAAATCACCAGCCCTCCTGTCTTCCTCTCCTCTATAAATCATCCGCCCTCCTGTCTTCCTCTCCTCTCCTCTATAAATCATCAGCCCTCCTGTCTTCCTCTCCTCTCCTCTATAAATCACCAGCCCTCCTGTCTTCCTCTCCTCTATAAATCACCAGCCCTCCTGTCTTCCTCTCCTCTATAAATCACCAGCCCTCCTGTCTTCCTCTCCTCTCCTCTATAAATCACCAGCCCTCCTGTCTTCCTCTCCTCTCCTCTATAAATCATCAGCCCTCCTGTCTTCCTCTCCTCTCCTCTATAAATCATCCGCCCTCCTGTCTTCCTCTCCTCTCTCCTCTATAAATCACCAGCCCTCCTGTCTTCCTCTTCTCTATAAATCACCAGCCCTCCTGTCTTCCTCTCCTCTCCTCTATAAATCACCAGCCCTCCTGTCTTCCTCTCCTCTATAAATCATCAGCCCTCCTGTCTTCCTCTCCTCTCCTCTATAAATCATCAGCCCTCCTGTCTTCCTCTCCTCTATAAATCATCAGCCCTCCTGTCTTCCTCTCCTCTCCTCTATAAATCACCAGCCCTCCTGTCTTCCTCTCCTCTATAAATCATCAGCCCTCCTGTCTTCCTCTCCTCTCCTCTATAAATCATCAGCCCTCCTGTCTTCCTCTCCTCTCCTCTATAAATCATCAGCCCTCCTGTCTTCCTCTTCTCTCCTCTATAAATCATCAGCCCTCCTGTCTTCCTCTCCTCTCCTCTATACATCATCAGCCCTCCTGTCTTCCTCTCCTCCATAAATCACCAGCCCTCCTGTCTTCCTCTCCTCTCCTCTATAAATCATCAGCCCTCCTGTCTTCCTCTTCTCTATAAATCACCAGCCCTCCTGTCTTCCTCTCCTCTATAAATCACCAGCCCTCCTGTCTTCCTCTCCTCTATAAATCACCAGCCCTCCTGTCTTCCTCTCCTCTCCTCTATAAATCACCAGCCCTCCTGTCTTCCTCTCCTCTATAAATCACCAGCCCTCCTGTCTTCCTCTCCTCTATAAATCACCAGCCCTCCTGTCTTCCTCTCCTCTCCTCTATAAATCATCAGCCCTCCTGTCTTCCTCTCCTCTCCTCTATAAATCACCAGCCCTCCTGTCTTCCTCTCCTCTATAAATCACCAGCCCTCCTGTCTTCCTCTCCTCTATAAATCACCAGCCCTCCTGTCTTCCTCTCCTCTCCTCTATAAATCATCAGCCCTCCTGTCTTCCTCTCCTCTCCTCTATAAATCATCAGCCCTCCTGTCTTCCTCTCCTCTCCTCTATAAATCATCAGCCCTCCTGTCTTCCTCTCCTCTCCTCTATAAATCATCAGCCATCCTGTCTTCCTCTCCTCTCCTCTATAAATCATCAGCCCTCCTGTCTTCTTCTCCTCTCCTCTATAAATCATCAGCCCTCCTGTCTTCCTCTCCTCTCCTCTATAAATCACCAGCCCTCCTGTCTTCCTCTCCTCTATAAATCACCAGCCCTCCTGTCTTCCTCTCCTCTATAAATCACCAGCCCTCCTGTCTTCCTCTCCTCTCCTCTATAAATCATCAGCCCTCCTGTCTTCCTCTCCTCTCCTCTATAAATCATCAGCCCTCCTGTCTTCCTCTCCTCTCCTCTATAAATCATCAGCCCTCCTGTCTTCCTCTCCTCTCCTCTATAAATCATCAGCCATCCTGTCTTCCTCTCCTCTCCTCTATAAATCATCAGCCCTCCTGTCTTCCTCTCCTCTCCTCTATAAATCACCAGCCCTCCTGTCTTCCTCTCCTCTATAAATCCTCTATAAATCACCAGCCCTCCTGTCTTCCTCTCCTCTATAAATCATCAGCCCTCCTGTCTTCCTCTCCTCTCCTCTATAAATCACCAGCCCTCCTATCTTCCTCTCCTCTATAAATCATCAGCACTCCTGTCTTCCTTTCCTTTTTTTAAATCCCTTCTTTCTATTTTTACAGCCACGTTATACACCCTCTCAGTTTTATGAGCAGATTAATACCTCTGTCTGGCTCATTTAGCGCAGCACAGACACACGCACACACAGCAAGAAGCAGTAGACTGGAAGGATTTGGAGAGAGATTAAGTGGTGAGTTAAAGACAACATGACTGTAATCGTGATATTTGGAGTTTTGACTAGAAACTTTCCAGAGAAAGGCAGGCAGAGGTTGGGGCATAAGGTTAGCAGCCTAGGTATTCCTCCAGTCACACTAACATAACATGATGCATTGCAATGCAGACAAAGCAACAACAACTGACACAACGATTGAGTTCAGGGGTGTCTGTCTGTCTGTAGCAGGGTAAGACACACCTCTGGAGAAGGGACAGACATTAAACTTAAGGCAGGCCTAAACACACACAGGGACCGGCAAGATTTAGCAACATGATTTACATCAAGCAGACGATCTTATCCAGAGCGACTTACAGGAGCAATTAGCAATTAGTTTTCTTTTCTCTCTCGCTCCCTCCCTCATTCCACGCCCATAACACACTGCCATGAGTATTTATACATGAGAGAGAAAGAGAGCAAAAGAGAGAGAGATAGAGAGAGAGAAAGACATTTGTAATTTGCTCCCGAGTGGTGCAGTGGTCTAAGGCACTGCATCTCAGTGCAAGAGGCATCACTGAAATCCCTGGTTCAAATCCAGGCTGCATCACATCTGGCCGTGATTGGGAGTCCCATAGGGCGGAGCACAATTGGCCCAGAGTTGTCCGG
>NC_074692.1:34427958-34502958 GCF_029448725.1 Salvelinus fontinalis
GGAGTCAGTTAAACCTGTTTTTCAACCACTCCACAAATGTCTTGTTAACAAACTATAGTTTTGGCAAGTCGGTTAGACCATCTACTTTGTGCATGACACAAGTCATTTTTGTTTGTTTACAGACAGATTATTTCACTTATAATTCATTGTATCACAATTCCAGTGGGTCAGAAGTTTACATACACTAAGTTGACTGTGCCTTTAAACAGCTTGGAAAATTCCAGAAAATTATGTCATGGCTTTAGAAGCTTCTGATAATTGACATAATTTGAGTCAATTGAAGGTGTACCTGTGGATGTATTTCAAGGCCTACCTTCAAACTCAGTGCCTCTTTGATTGACATCATGGAAAATCAAAAGAAATCAGCCAAGACCTCAGAATCATCCTTGGGAGCAATTTCCAAACGCCTGCAGGTACCACGTTCATCTGTACAAACAATAGTATGCAAGTATAAACACCATGGGACCACACAGCCGTAATACCGCTCAGGAAGGAGACGTGTTCTGTCTCCTAGAGATGAACGTATTTTGGTGCAAAAAGTGCAAATCAATCCCAGAACAACAGCAAAGGACCTTGTGAAGATGCTGGAGGAAACAGGTACAAAAGTATCTGTATCCACAGTAAAACCAGTCCTATATCGACATAATCTGAAAGGCCGCTCAGCAAGGAAGAAGCCACTGCTCCAAAACCGCCATAGAAAGCCAGACTATGGTTTGCAACTGCACATGGGGACAAAGATCGTACTTTTTGGAGAAATGTCCTCTGGTCTGATGAAACAAAAATAGAACTGTTTGGCCATAATAACCATCGTTACGTTTGGAGGAAAAAGGGGGAGGCTTGCAAGCCGAAGAACACCATCCCAACCGTGAAGCACGGGGGTGGCAGCATCATATTGTGTGGGTGCTTTGCTGCAGGAGGGACTGGTGCACTTCACAAAATCGATGGCATCATGAGGCAGGAAAATTATGTGGATGTATTTAAGCAACATCTCAAGACATCAGTCAGGAAGTTAAAGCTTGATCGCAAATCGGTCTTCCAAATGGACAAGCATCCTTCCAAAGTTGTGGCAAAATGGCTTAAGGACAACAAAGTCAAGGTATTGGAGTGGACATCACAAAGCCCTGACCTCAATCCTATTGAAAATTTGTGGCCAGAACTGAAAACGTGTGTGTTCCGAACAAGGGGCCATACAATAATGACTAAGTTACACCAGCTCTGTCAGGAGGAATGGGCCAGAATTCACCCAACTTAATGTGGAAGCTTGTGGAAGGCTACCCGAAACATTTTACCCAAGTTAAGCAATTTAAAGGCAATGCTACCAAATACTAATTAAGTGTATGTAAACTTCTGACCCACTGGGAATGTGATGAAAGATAAAAGCTGAAATAAATCATTCTCTCTACTATTATTCTGACATTTCACATTCTTAAAATAAAGTGGTGATCCTAACTGACCTAAGAAAGGGAATTGTTACTAGGATTAAATGTCAGGAATTGTGAAAAACTGAGTTTAAATGTGTTTGGCTAAGATGTATGTAAACTTCCAACTTCAACTGTAAGTACATTTTAGCAATTACATTTACTTATGATACTTAAGTAGATTTAAAACCAAATACTTCTCACAAATCCGACTGTCCAGCATGAACAGTTGGAGCTACCAACTAATATGTCACCAATATCGAAAGGGGAGACTCTCACGAACATGAAGGTGTTGTTTTGCTCAGTGGGAGTCGTCTGAAGGTAACCCAGTACGGGCTGTAAATATGGCACAAAACGCATAGGGGGTAAAAAGTGCCACGAATAACGTGACCAAACATGGGTCGAAAAAAACATTCCTGAGTTTTCTTATATCTCTCAGATATAGGACAGGCACTTCAAAACCTTAATTAATTTCCATTTACAAATGTGTTATTCAATGCATTTCTATGGGTTATAGAAGTAAAGGCTGACTTCAAATATTCATAAAATAAAATGCTCTCCTGGGCATGTCTGGTCAGTTACTCACCACTGAGAGGAGATGAGCTGATAGGGCTTCACCGCTCCTGAACCGTTTAACTCTCCTGCTCCCCAGATCTAGGATCAGCTTCCCCTCACCCAATCCTAACTTTAAGCATTAGTGTTGGAAAACTGACCCCAGATCAGAATCTAGGGGCAACTTCACCCTACAACAAGGTGGAGCAAGATGGCAACCTTTTTTGTTCACCTACCTTAGTTGTGCACTGATTATAAGTCGCTCTGGTTAGGAGCTAATGACTCAAATGTATGATAACATTGGACCCTGACTGGACCACATGACCTGACCATGTGGTACAGTACTCCAGTTCCTACTAATATATTACAAGAAACCAAGAGATCATATAACATCTCATCATAACCTTTTCCTTTTTGCCTAATAAAACTGGATATATAGCGTAATAATAAATCAGACAACAACGTCATAAAAACGTCAGACCGATTAGAAGTATTTTGATCAGTGAATAAGTGATCACACATTCAAACTTCACTCTGTCCTCTCCAATCAATCACTGCTAATTCTTCAGGCTTCACTCTGTCCTCTCCAATCAATCACTGCTAAATCTTCAAACTTCACTCTGTCCTCTCCAATACATCACTGCTAATTCTTCAGGCTTCACTCTGTCCTCTCCAATCAATCACTGCTAATTCTTCAGGCTTCACTCTGTCCTCTCCAATCCATCACTGCTAATTCTTCAGGCTTCACTCTGTCCTCTCCAATCAATCACTGCTAATTCTTCAGGCTTCACTCTGTCCTCTCCAATCCATCACTGCTAATTCTTCAGGCTTCACTCTGTCCTCTCCAATCAATCACTGCTAATTCTTCAGACTTCGCTCTGTCCTCTCCAATCAATCACTGCTAACTCTTCAGGCTTCACTCTGTCCTCTCCAATCAATCACTGCTAATTCTTCAGACTTCGCTCTGTCCTCTCCAATCAATCACTGCTAACTCTTCAGGCTTCACTCTGTCCTCTCCAATCCATCACTGCTAATTCTTCAGGCTTCACTCTGTCCTCTCCAATCAATCACTGCTAATTCTTCAGGCTTCACTCTGTCCTCTCCAATCCATCACTGCTAATTCTTCAGGCTTCACTCTGTCCTCTCCAATCCATCACTGCTAATTCTTCAGGCTTCACTCTGTCCTCTCCAATCCATCACTGCTAATTCTTCAGGCTTCACTCTGTCCTCTCCAATCCATCACTGCTAATTCTTCAGGCTTCACTCTGTCCTCTCCAATCAATCACTGCTAACTCTTCAGTGGCTGTCTTTACTTTGAACGTCAATGCACAGAGAAACCATTTTGCATTAGGATAAACTGCTATGTTTGATGAATGTCTTCGTGTAGACCTGAAACGTCACTGTACATTTGTTTTTACTTGATTTATAGTAAACATTATTTTTATAATGGAGAAAATGAGTGTCACTCCTCACCTTCTAATGCAAATTTCAGGTGCAAGTGGAATTTGAAAAAATATAATGTTTTTACCCACTTTTTCGTGATATCCAATTGTGATCTTGTCTCATTGCTGCAACTCCCTAACGGGCTCACTATAGGCAAAGTCATGCATCCTCCAAAACGTGACCCACCAAACCGTGCTTCTTAACATTAACACCTGCCCGCTTAACCCAGAAGCTAACTGCACCGATATGTCAGAGGAAACACCATTCAACTGACAACTGAAGTCAACCTGCAGGCTCCCGACCCACGACAAGGGAACGATGAGTCAAGTAAAGCCCCCTAACGATGCTGGGACAATTGTGAGCTGCCCTATGGGACTCCTGGTCACAGCCAGTTGTGACACAGCCTGGGATCGAACCCGGGTCTGTAGTGACACCTCAAGCACTACAATGCAGTGCCTTAGACCGTTACGCCACACGGGATGCCCCAGAAATTAATTTTAAAGTTTTAATCAATCACAAATAAAACCCTTGAGGGACTACCTGCCTTTGAAATATTTTTCTTTAATAGTCATTTAGCAGACAGTCTTATCCAGAGCGGCTTAGAGGAGCAATTAAGGGTTTAACTCAAGGGCACATCGACAGATTGTTCACATAGTCAGCTCTTCTAAACAGCCACCTTTTTGTTACTTGCCCAACGCTCTTAACCACTAGGGTACCTGACGCCCCTCTTTTTGATGAAGGTCTATGTACAGACAGAAACTTTGCTTTATGTTTTAAAACTTGATTATGTTAATGGAGCGAGAATGTTGCCCCTCTCCTTCCCATGCACAGTTCTGGTACAACAGGCAGCTTTCCCTTTAGATTTATCCCTGTCCTACCCTATCAATCAAAATAACACCCTTGGGACACCTGGCTTTGATAGAGAACAAAAATGTATACTAGCATCAGTAGAGGCTGCTGAGGGGAGGACGGCTCATAATAACGGAGCGAGTGTGTGTGTGTGTGTGTGTGTGTGTGTGTGTGTGTGTGTGTGTGTGTGTGTGTGTGTGTGTGTGTGTGTGTGTGTGTGTGTGTGTGTGTGTGTGTGTGTGTGTGTGTGTGTGTGTGTGTGTGTGTGTGTGTGTGTGTGTGTGTGTGTGTGTGTGTGTGTGTGTGTGTCAGAGAAGGCTCCAGGACTGCAGTGTGTGTGTGTCAAATCAAATCTTATTTGGTGTATGTATGCTAACAGTGAAATACTTACTTACGTGTCCTTTTCGACCAATGCAGAGTTAAAGATAAAAATGTAATATAAAAATAGTGACACAAGGAATAATGAAAAACAATAATGAGTAAAAATAACATGGCTATATACAGGGAGTACCAGTCAGGGTCTAAAGTTAACACCTGCCACCTGCGGGTCGATTTTGGCATTGTCCGGTAAGATCTATTTCACCGGCCACGTTGGCGAGGGGGTCAAGGCTCAACAGTTTGAGCATTTTGCTCACATTTCTGAATAAAAAGTATCAGATTTATAGTAAAATAAATGCTGCAGTAGCTGCTGTCATTTTTTCCCACCGTTTTGTGTCATAGCTGGTAAATGAATCGCACAAGGTCAAAGAACTACAAATCCTATATATCCTATTCCACCTCATGCTGCAACACTGCCTGGCTGGGGGCTTTGCACACGCGAAGAGCTGAGTGAAAGTTAGAATTTTAGAAGTGCTGCGCACAGGCATAAAAGGTGGCCTTATTTACGTTTCAAGTAATGAAAGTCGTCTACTGAAGTGAGACGTTGTCCTTGTGTTTGTTTACATACTTTTGTTCATACGCTAGGTTGTTTTTCTATATTTGAGTTTCAACAGCTAGAGAAGAAAAGACAACGCTTCTACTTGTCAGACTCTCAATCTCACAGGCACAAACACGTCTGAGTGTTACCATGGTAACCTCCCGCCCTTAAAGAGGCAAGTGAAAATGTTTTTCTCATCTGTAATATTTTGGTTAAAAGACTCAGGTCACAAAAATGATATAATTATTTTTTTTTACCTTTATTTAACTAGGCAAGTCAGTTAAAAACAAATTATTATTTACAATGACGGCCTACCCCGGCCAAACCCGGACAATGCTGGGCCAATTGTGTGCCGCCCAATCACAGATGTAATGCAGCCTGATTTTGAACCAGGGATGGCAGTGCCTTAGATCGCTGCGCCACTCGGGAGCCCTGAAACAATATACCACATTACTAAAACAAAAATGTAAACGCAACATGTAAAGTGCTGGTCCCATGTTTCATGAGTTGAATTAAAAGATCCCAGAAATGTTCCATAAGCACAAAAACTTTATTTCTCTCAAATGTTGTGCACAAATGTGTTTACATCCCTGTTAGTGAGTATTTCTCCTTTGCCAAGATATTCCATCAACCTGACAGGTGTGGCATATCAAGAAGCATGGTCATTACATAGGTGCAGCTTGTGCTGGGGACAATAAAAGGCCACTCTAAAATGTGCAGTTTTGTCACACAACACAATGCCACAGATGCCTCAAGAGAGCATGCAATTGACATGTTAACTGCTGGAATGTCCACCAGAGCTGTTGCCAAAGAATTGAATGTTAATTTTGGCAGTATGTCCAACCGGCCTCCCAACCGCAGATCATGTTTATGACGTCGTGTTGGCGAGCGGTTTGCTGATGTCAACGTTTGGAACAGAGTGCCACATGGTGATGGTGGGGTTATGGTATTGGCAGGCATAAGCTACGGACAATGAACAAAATTGCATTTTATCAATGGCAATTTGAATGCACAGAGATACCGTGACGAGATCCTGAGGCCCATTGCTATGCCATTCATCTGCCACCATCACCTCATGTTTCAGCATGATAATGCACTGTCTCATGTCACAAGGATCTGTACACAATTACCGGAAGCTGAAAATGTCCCAGTTCTTCTATGGCCTGCATACTCACCAGACATGTCACCCATTGAGCATGTTTGGGATGCTCTGGATCGACGAGTACGACAGCGTGTTCCAGTTCCAGCCAATATCCAGCAACTTCACACAGCCATTGAAGAGGAGTGGAACAACATTCCACAAGCCAAATCAACAGGCTGATCAACTCTATGTGAAGGACATGTGTCAGGTTGCATGAGGCAAAGGTGGTCACACCAGATACTGACTGATTTTAGGATCCATGCCCATACCTTTTATTAAAGGTATCTGTGACCAACAGGTGCATATCTGTATTCCCAGTCATGTGCAATCCATAGATTAAGGCCTAATCAATTTAGTTCAATTGACTGACTTCCTTATATGAACAAGCTATTCATCAGTCTTGTTTAGCAGTCTTATGGCTTGGGGATAGAAGCTGGTCCTGTTGGTTCCAGACTTGCCATGCGGTAGCAGAGAGAACAGTCTATGACTTGGGTGGCTGGAGTCTTAGAACATTTTGGGGCCTTTTCTCTGACACCGCCTGGTATAGAGGTCCTGGATGGCAGAGAGCTTGGCCCTACTGATATGCTGGGCCGTACCCACCACCCTCTGTAGCGCCTTGCGGTCAGGTAGCTTGCAATCTTTTCAGCCTCCTGAGGGGGAAAAGGCGCTGTTGTGCCCTCTTCAGAACTATGTGGGTGTGTGTGGACCATGTTAATTCCTTAGTGATGTGGACACTGAGGAACTTCAAGCTCTCGACCCAGTCCACTACAGCCCCGTCGATGTGGATGAGGGCGAGCTAGCCCCTCCGTTTCCTGTAGTCCACAATCAGTTACTTTGTCTTGCTGACGTTGAGAAAGAGGTTGTTGTCCTGGCACCACATTACCAGATCACTGACCTCCTCCTCTATTGGAGTCGTGCGCGGCCACACAGTCACGGGTGAACAGAAAGTAAAGGAGGGGAGTAAGCACACACCCCTTAGGGGCCCCCGTGTTGATGTCAACGTTTCGGATGTGTTGTTGCCTACCCTCACCGCCTGCGGGCGGCCCGTAAGGAAGTCCAGCATCCAGTTGCAGACGGGATGCAGTGGAGTGCAATAGAGATTGCGTCATGTGTGGATCTGTTTGGGCGGTATGCGAATTGAAGTGGGTCCAGTGTGTCTGGGATGATGGTGTTGATGTGAGCCATGACCAGTCTTTCAAAGTATTTCATGGCTATAGATGTGAGTGCTACAAGGCAATAGTAATTTAGGCAGGTTACCTTGGCGTTCTTTGGCATGGGGACTATGGTGATATTGCAGACCGGGTCAGGGATAGGTTGAAAATGTCAGTGAAGACACTTGCCAGCTGGTCAGCGCATGCTTTGAGTATGCGTCCTGGTAATCCATCTGGCCCTGCGGCCTTGCGAATGTTAACCTGTTTAACCTGTTTGAGCTAGGGGGCAGCATTTTCACGTTTGGATGAAAAGCGTGCCCAGAGTAAATTGCCTGCTACTCGGTCCCAGTTGCTAAAATATGCATATTATTAGTATATGTGGATAGAAAACACGCTGAAGTTTGTAAAACTGTTCGAATGATGTCTGTGAGTATAACAAAATTCATATGGCAGGCGAAAACCTGAGAAAAATCCAACCAGGAAGTGGGAAATCTGAGGTTTGTAGTTTTTCAACTCTTGGGCTATCGAATACACAGTGTCTATGGGGTCATATTCCTAAGGCTTCCACTAGATGTCAACAGCCTTTAGAACCTTGCTTGATGCTTCTACTGTGAGGTGGGGGCGAATGAGAGGGGATTGAGTAAGGTCTCTCCCAGAGTGCCATGAGCTGACCATGCGCGTTAATGTGAGAGTTAGCTTGAGTTCCATTTCTGCATTTCTGAAGACAAAGGAATTCTCCGGTTGGAACATTATTGAAGATTTACGTTAAAAACATCCTAAAGATTGATTCTATACTTCGTTTGACATGTTTCTACGGACTGTAATGGAACTTTTTGACTTTTCATCTGCTCCTAGTGATCGCGCGTCATGAATTTGGAATACTGGGCTAAACGCGCTGACAAAAAGGAGGTATTTGGACATAAAGATGAACTTTATCGAACAAATCAAACATTTATTGTGGAACTGGGATTCCTGGGAGTGCATTCTGATGAAGATCATCAAAGGTAAGTGAATATTTATAATGCTATTTTTGACTTCTGTTGACTCCAACTTGGCGGACATCTGTTTGGCTTGATTTGTTGTCTGAGCGCCGTACTCAGATTAGTCCATGGTTTTCTTTTTCCGTAAAGTTTTATTTTTTTTATCTGACACAGCGGTTGCGTTAAGGAGAAGTATATCTTTAATTCTGTGAATAACACTTGTATCTTTTATTAATGTTTATTATGATTATTTCTGTAAATTGATGTGGCTCTGTGCAAATTCACGGGATGTTTTGGAGGCAAAGCCAGGTTGGTTTTTGGATATAAATATGAACTTGATCGAACAAAACATACATGTATTGTGAAACATGTTGTCCCGGGAGTGTCATCTGATGAAGAATATCAAAGGTTAGTGATTCATTTTATCTCTATTTCTGCTTTTTGTGACTCCTCTCTTTGGTTGGAAAATCGCTGTATGCTTTCAGTGACTAGTTGCTGACCTAACATAATGATATGTTCTGCTTTTGCCGAAAAGCCTTTTTGAAATCGGACACTGTGGTTGGATTAACGAGAATTTTTTTCTTTAAAATGGTGTCTAATACTTGTATGTTTGAGAAATTTGAATTATGAGATTTCTGTTGATTGAATTTGGCGCCCTGCAATTTCATTGGCTGTTGGCGAGAGGTGGACCCCCGTTCCTAGACAGGTTAAACATCTTACTCACATTGGAGACGGAGAGCGAGATTACACATTCGTCTGAAACAGCTGGTGCTCTCATGCATGGTTCAGTGTTTCTTGCCTCAAAACGAGAATAGAATGCATTTAGCTTGTTTGGTAAGCTTTGTAATCCATGATAGTTTGCAGGCCCTGACACATCCGTTGGGCATCAGAGCCGGTGTAGTAGGATTTATCTTAGTCCTGTATTGACGCTTTGCCTGTTTAATGGCTCGTCACAGGTCGTTGCAGGATTAGTGTCCCACTCCATGAAACCAGAAGCTTTAGCCTTTAGCTCAGTGCGGATGTTGCCTGTAATCCTTGGCTTCTGGTTGGGGAATGTACGTATGGTCACTGTGGGAATGACGTCGTTGATGCACTTATTAATGAAGCCGGTGACTGATGTGGTAAACTCCTCAATGCCATTGGATGTATCCCAGAACGTATTCCAGTCTGTGCTAGAGAAACAGTCCTGCAGCTTAGCATCCGCTTCATTGAACCACTTCCATGTGCGTGGGTATTTCAGATAATGTTCCAGGACTGCAGTGTGTGTGTACGTTTCAAAGACAACACTTCAGGACTGCAGTGTGTGTGTACGTTTCAAAGACAACACTTCAGGACTGCAGTGTGTGTGTGTACGTTCAACAACAACACTTCAGGACTGCAGTGTGTGTGTACGTTTCAAAGACAACACTTCAGGACTGCAGTGTGTGTCTACGTTTCAAAGACCACACTTCAGGACTGCAGTGTGTGTCTACGTTTCAAAGACAACACTTCAGGACTGCAGTGTGTGTGTGTACGTTCAACAACAACACTTCAGGACTGCAGTGTGTGTGTGTACGTTCAACAACAACACTTCAGGACTGCAGTGTGTGTCTACGTTTCAAAGACAACACTTCAGGACTGCAGTGTGTGTGTGTACGTTCAACAACAACACTTCAGGACTGCAGTGTGTGTGCACGTTTCAAAGACAACACTTCAGGACTGCAGTGTGTGTGTATGTTTCAAAGACAACACTTCAGGACTGCAGTGTGTGTGTACGTTTCAACAACAACACTTCAGGACTGCAGTGTGTGTGTACGTTTCAAAGACAACACTTCAGGACTGCAGGGAACATATAACGTTGCGGATAAAGTTTAGAATGACACATTCACAATTTCATGTGTACAACATCTAAAGATCTGCATCACTATACTGAGAGCCTTCCATTTCTAAAAGGACGTATGATGTTGTTTTTGGAGCCTTTGTTCATACATTTTCATGGCCCCTATACTACACAACGAGGACAAGGAAATAATTTGCTGCTTGGAGTAATTGTTTTAAAAACAGGTGAAATCACACAAAAAGATGTCTGGACCATTCTAGAACATTACATTTCCATAACAAAGATGTCTGGACCATTCTATAACATTACATTTTCATAACAAAGATGTCTGGACCATTCTAGAACATTACATTTCCATAACAAAGATGTCTGGACCATTCTATAACATTACATTTCCATAACAAAGATGTCTGGACCATTCTATAACATTACATTTCCATAACAAAATAGAGACTGTTGTACAAAATACAACTTCTCCTATGTTGGATAAAAGTGTCTGCTAAATTACACCTGTTGTTGTTATTATTGTTGTTGTTGTTTTAACAGGGTGTGCCCGCTGCCTCACCAGGATGACGTGATGACCCTGGATGACAGGGCACAGCATTGAAACTGACCTGACCAACCCTGGTGGGTACAGACACAGCCTCAGTGAATGGCCACGATGCCATACGAAAACAGAAAAAACAACATGTAGACCAACCAACACAGACAAAAACACAGACAAAACCGACAGGCAGACAGACAGGCAGACATACAGGCAGACAGACAGGAGGGTAGACAGGAAGACAGACAGGGAGACAGGCAGGGAGGCAGACAGACAGACAGGCAGCCAAGTAAACAGGAGGGTAGACAGGGAGGCAGACAGGGAGACAGGCAGGGAGACAGATAGGCAGACAGAGGGAGATGCCTCACTATTCATCTGTCTTCATTGTAGATGCCTCGCTCTGAGCTCTTTTCTTCTCTCAATTTCCTCTCTATTCAGAAATACAGTGTCTCTATCTCTATCTATAATGCCAATGCAGAAATAGAGCTGCATTTGATATGGGCGAAGCTCACAGCAAACAGGAGAAGTTGCACACACACACACGGCACAAGGATAGGTTACGGGGCAGGCGCGCTGCACCGATCCAGACTGGACGACATCAGACAAAAACAGGCAGGTAGGCAGGGGGGAGCAGGCCTATGGTGGCTTTATCCCATCTGCCTGCAACAAAGGCTGGCCTCAATTCACATGAGATAAGGAATCAGCTTAGTGCTTACTCCAGCCATGGGAATGGATAGATAGATGGGCGGGTCTGCCTGCCCCCCTCTGACACAACCAGCCAGGGGAATGGATGGATGGATGGGTGGGTCGGCCTTACCCACTCTGACACAAAGATGGGGATGGGTCTGGTCGAGACATTCATGGATAACTAGACACTTGTGTGAAATAGGTCGGTCGAGAGAGAGAGCGAGAGAGAGAGAGAGCGAGAGAGAGAGAGAGAGAGAGAGTGAGAGACACACAAACCAAAGCTGTCTCTTCAGCAGGCCACGCATTGTTGGATGGGTTAATGGGTCCTTTAGCCCTTTGGCCTCCAGAGTGAGAAGTTTGATGAGTGGGCTTGAGTCCTTTAGCTTCAGTAACACAGAGGAGTAGGAACCCCACACAGCCTCCATGTCTCCTATTCAAAAAGCGTCTGAGAATAGGAGTGCTGGTCAAGGATCAGTTAAGACATTAGACTACAAGAAATACGTTTATATGGACAGGAGGTACCTGATCCTAGATCAGTACTCCTTCTATGAGACACTTTACGAATGAAGCCTCCAGGTCCCTCTCTACATAGTTGCTACTGGGACACACAGTAAAGTATAGTATAATAATGAAGGGGAAAGGAACTCTGCAGCATGCACCAGGCCTAAATAAGTACTGGGCTTGTTTTTAGATGTTTTCAATACTATTGTGAATGATCATGCTCTCTTTAAAAAATGTAGGGTTAAAGGTAGATGGAATGCCTGGTACACTCCGGAATGATCAGAAGTCATTCATAAAAGAGATGATGCTTGGGTCAAGGCCAGGAACACAGGCTTAGGCTCGGACTGGCAAGCTTTTAAGCAACTAAGGAATCATTGTGTAAGACAAAAAATCTGAAAGGCTAAATCTGAATATTATGTAACCGCTCTTTCAGATTGTAATGGGAACCCGGCTAAATTCTGGAAAACTGTAAAATCCCTGCAAAGGGGCCTCCCACTCCTTTTTCTATTAGCCAGTTTGCGCTGTTCTGTGAAGGGAGTAGTATACAGCGTTGTATCAGATCTTCAGTTTCTTGGCAATTTCTCGCAATGAATAGCCTTCATTTCTCAGAACAAGAATAGACTGACGAGTTCCAGAAGAAAGTTTTTGTTTTGGCCATTTTGAGCCTGTAATCGAACCCACAAATGCTGATTCTCCAGATACTGAACTAGTCTAAAGAAGGCCAGTTGTATTACTTCTTTAATCAGCACAACAGCTTTCAGCTGTGCTAACATGATTACAAACGGGTTTTGTCATTATCAATTAGCCTTTTAAAATTATCAACTTAGATTAGCTAACACAACATGCCATTGGAACACAGGAGTGATGGTTGCTGATAATGGGCCTCTGTACGCCTATGTAGATATTCCATCAACAATCAGCCGTTTCCAGCTACAATAGTCATTTACAACATTAACAATGTCTACACTGTATTTCTGATCAATTTGATGTTATTTTTATGGGCAAAAAAATTGCTTTTCTCTCAAAAACAAGGACATTTCTAAGTGACCCCAAACAATTGAACAGTAGTGTAGGTAAATCTGCTTTTAGTTTTAATGCACAATATTGCTGGAACTACATTCAAAATTCATTTCATCTTGATGTTCTGGCGTGACTGGTGGCAGGGAAGTTAGACGCAGGAGAGCAGAACTAGGTAGTAGCCGGAGCAGTTCAATCCAAAAACCCAACGGCATAAAAATACAACAGAATATGGGCACAAAAACCCGAAGTGCACAAGCACTTACAACAAACAATTCCACACAAAGACATGGGAGGAACAGAGGGTTAAATACACAACAAATAATGAGGGAAATGGAAACCAGGTGTGTAGGGAAACAAGACAAAACAAATGGAAAATGAAAAGTGGATCGACGATGGCTAGAAGACCGGTGACGCCGACCGCCGAACGCCGCCCGAACAAGGAGAGGAGACGACTTCGGTGGAAGTCGTGACATCTGGTGCCGTTTGGGCAATTAAAAGCATTGACTGAGGACTTATTTGTAGAGGAATGTGATTTGTGATGTTTAATTTGTGCTTCCCATGACTGTGTTTTTGTATTTTAAGGTGTGCTTATATTTATATATATATATACACAGTTGAAGTCGGAGGTATACATACACCTTAGCCAAGTATATTTAAACTCAGTTTTTCACAATTCCTGACATTTAATCCTAGTAAAAATTCCTTGTCTTAGGTAATTTAGGATCACCACTTTATTTTAAGAATGTGAAATGTCAGAATAATAGTAGAGAGAATGATTTATTTCAGATTTTATTTCTTTCATCACATTCCCAGTGAGTCAGAAGTTTACATAAACTCAATTAGTATTTGGTAGCATTGCCTTTAAATTGTTTAACTTGGGTCAAACGTTTCGGGTAGCCTTCCACAAGCTTTCCACAATAAGTTGGGTGAATTTTGGCCCATTCCTCCTGGCAGAGCTGGTGTAACTGAGTCAGCATTGTAGGCCTCATTGCTCGCACACGCTTTTTCAGTTCTGCTCACAAATTTTCAATAGGATTGAGGTCAGGGCTTTGTGATGGCCACTCCAATACCTTGACTTTGTTCTCCTTAAGCCATTTTCCCACAACTTTGGAAGTATGCTTGGGGCCATTGTCCATTTGGAAGACCCATTTGCGACCAAGCTTGAACTTCCTGACTGATGTCTTGAGAGGTTTCTTCAATATATCCACATAATTTTCCTGCCTCATGATGCCATCTATTTTGTGACGTTTATCAGTCACTCCTGCAGCAAAGCACCCCCACAACATGATGCTGCCACCCCATGCTTTGCGGTTGGGATGGTGTTCTTCGGCTTGCAAGCGTCCTTTTTCCTCCAAACATAACGATGGTTATTATGGCCAAACAGTTCTATTTTTGTTTCATCAGATCAGAGGACATTTCTCCAAAAAGTATGATCTTTGTCCCCATGTGCAGTTGCAAACCGTAGTCTGGCTTCCTATGGCGTTTTTTGAGCTGTGGCTTCTTCCTTGCTGAGCGGCCTTTCAGATTATGTCGATATAGGACTCGTTTTACTGTGGATATGGATACTTTTGTACCTGTTTCCTCCAGCATCGTCACAAGGTCCTTTGCCGTTGGTCTGGGATTGATTTGCACTTTCCGCACCACAGTACCTTCATCTCTAGGAGACAGAACGTGTCTCCTTCCTGAGTGGTATGACGGCTGTGTGGTCCCATGGTGTTTATACTTGCGTACTATTGTTTGTACAGATGAATGTGGTAACTTCAGGCATTTGGAAATTTCTCCCAAGGATGAACCAGACTTGTGGAGGTCTACATGTTTTTTTCTGAGGTCTTGGCTGATTTCTTTTGATTTTCCCATGATGTTAAGCAAAGAGGCACTGAGTTTGAAGGTAGGCCTTGAAATACATCCACAGGTACAACTCCAATTGACTCAAATTATGTCAATTAGCCTAACAGAAGCTTCTAAAGCCATGACATCATTTTCTGGAATTTTACAAGCTGTTTAAAGGCACAGTCAATTTAGTGTATGTAAATTTGTGACCCACTGGAATTATGATAAAGTGAAATATAAGTGAAATAATCTGTCTGCAAACAACTTTTGGAAAAAGTACTTGTATCATGTACAAAGTAGATGTCCTAACCGACTTGCCAAAACTGTAGTTTGTTAACAAGAAATTTGTGGAGTGGTTGAAAAACGAGTTTTAATGACTCCAACCTAAGTGTATGTAAACTTACAACTCTAACTGTATAGACTCTACCGGTCAAAAGTTTTAGAACACCTACTCATTCAAGGATTTTTCTTAATTTTTTACGATTTTCTACATTGTAGAATAGTAGTGAAGACATCAAAACTATGAAATAACACATGTGGAATCACTTAGTAACCAAAAAAGTGTTAAACAAATCCAAAATATAAATTATATTTGAGATTCTTCAAATAGCCACTCTTTGCCTTGATGACAGCTTTGCACACTCTTGGCATTAAAAAAGTGTGCCTTGTTAAAAGTTAACTTGTGGAATTTCTTTCCTTCTTAATGCGTTTAAGCCAATCAGTTGTCAGTTTGACCAGTTTCCCCAGTTTTATCAGTTTTACCTATTTGGTAAAAGACCAAGTCCTTATAATGGCAAGAGAAATGACAGTCTATCATTACTTTAACGGCATGAAGGTCAGTCAATACGCAACATTTCAAGAACTTTGAAAGCTTCTTCAAGTGCAGTCGCAAAAACCATCAAGCACTATGATGAAACTGGCTCTCATGAGGACCACCACAGGAATGGAAGACCCAGAGGTACCTCTGCTGCAGACGATAAGTTCATTAGAGTTACCAGCCTCAAAAATAGCAGCCCAAATAAATGATTCACAGAGTTCAAGTAACAGACACATCTCAACATGTTCAGAGGAGACTGTGTGAATCAGGCCTTCATGGTCAAACTGCTGCTACTAAAGGACACATAAGAAGAAGATACTTGTTTGGTCCAAGAAACACGAGTAATGGACATTAGACCAGTGGAAATCTGTCCTTTGGTCTGATGAGTCCAAATTTGAGATTTTTGGTTCCAACCGCCGTGTCTTTGTGAGACGCAGAGTAGGTGAACGGATGATCTCCAAATGTGTGTTTCCCACCATGAAGCATGGAGGAGAAGGTTTGATGCTGTGGGGGTGCTTTTCTGGTGACACTGTCTGCGATTTATTTAGAATTCAAGGCACACTTAACCAGCATGGCTACCACAGCATTCTGCAGCGATACACCATCCCATCTGGTTTGCGCTTAGTGGAACTATCATTTGTTTTCAACAGGACAATGACCCAAAACATACCTCCAGGCTGTGTAAGGGCTATTTGACCAAGAAGGAGAGTGATGGAGTTCTGCATCAGATGACCTGGCCTCCACAATCACCCGACCTCAACCCAATTGAGATGGTTTGGGATGAGTTGGACCGCAGAGTGAAGGAAAAGCAGCTAACAAGTGATCAGAATACGTGGGAACTCCTTCAAGACTGCTGGAAAAACATTCCAGGTGAAGCTGGTTGAGAGAATGCCAAGAGTGTGCAAAGCTGTCATCAAGACAAAGGGTGGCTACTTTAACACTTTTGTTTACTACATGATTCCATATGTGTTATTTCATAGTTTTGATGTCTTCACTGTTATTCTACAATGTAGAAAATAGTTTTTAAAAAAAGAAGAAAAACCCTTGAATGAGTAAGTGTGTACAAACCTTTGACTGGTATTTTATATACATATATTTTTTGTGTCTAACGTGTTTATTTATATTGTATTATACAGGGCACATTTGAAAAAGAGACCTAGGTCTCAATGTGTCTTCCCTGTTAAAATCAAGGGTAAATAAATGAATAAGGAGAAGCAAGTAGAGGACATGCCAGAAGGGAGCATGCCAGTAGAGAACATGCCAGTAGAGAACATGCCAGTAAAGAACATGCCAGTAGAGAACATACCAGTAGAGAACATGCCAGTAGAGAACATGCCAGTAGAGAACATGCCAGTAGAGAACATACCAGTAGAGAACATGCAAGTAGAGAACATGCCAGTAGAGAACATGCCAGTAGAGAACATGCCAGTAGAGAACATGCCAGAAGAGAACATGCCAGTAGAGAACATACCAGAAGAGAACATGCCAGTAGAGAACATGCCAGAAGGGAGCATGCAAGTAGAGAACATGCCAGTAGAGAACAAGCCAGAAGAGAACATGCCAGAAGGGAGCATGCAGGTAGAGAACATGCAAGTAGAGAACATGCCAGTAAAGAACATGCCAGTAGAGAACATGCCAGAACAGAACATGCCAGTAGAGAACATGCCAGTAGAGAACATGCCAGTAGAGAACATGCCAGTAGAGAACATACCAGTAGAGAACATGCCAGTAGAGAACATGCCAGTAGAGAACATGCCAGTAGAGAACATGTATGCCAGTAGAGAACATGTATGCCAGTAGAGAACATGTATGCCAGTAGAGAACATGTATGCCAGTAGAGAACATGTCAGTAGAGACCATGCCAGTAGAGAACATGTATGCCAGTAGAGAACATGTATGCCAGTAGAGAACATGCCAGAAGAGAACATGCCAGTAGAGAACATGCCAGTAGAGAACATGTATGCCAGTAGAGAACATGTATGCCAGTAGAGAACATGCCAGAAGAGAACATGCCAGAAGAGAACATGTATGCCAGTAGAGAACATGTATGCCAGTAGAGAACAAGCACAGAGGTAATAACACAACACACTGACTGCTGTATTGAGCTCTGCTGAGCTGACTGACTGACAGCTAATTACAGAAATGTAAAAGCACAGTGTGACTGACTGACAGTTCACATGGAACAGGCATGCCTGGACACTGCAGAGCTGCTGATGGTAGGCAGTTAAGAGACATTCTTCAGGATGATAATAGTTCAGTGAAAGGCTTCTGCAGATGACCTATAAATGTTTTCAGAACTATCTGACACGCCGAGCGACTGACAGAGCCACCGACAGGCAGACGAACAGGGCCTCTGGGCTTTCAGGTCAGCCAGGGTGTAACACAGGAACACAGGGCGTTGACTACATGACTCTGATGCACACGCAAGAACACACACACACACACACACACACACATACATTCTCTTACTCTGACAGGTGGGTATGTCGCAGTATCTCCAGTAGATTCCGTCTTCATGGTCAGCGATGTAACACCACGGCTGGACATCACCATCAGGGTTCCTGGAGAGGAGTGTGGGAGGCAGGGAGGGAAGGAAGGAGGGGGAGAAAGGGAGATGAAGGGAGGGAGGGAGGGAAGGAGGGGGAGAAAGGGAGATGAAGGGAGGGAGGGAGGGAAGGAGGGGGAGAAAGGGAGATGAAGGGAGGGAGGGAAGGAGGGGGAGAAAGGGAGATGGAGGGAAGGAAGGAGGGGGAGAAAGGGAGATGAAGGGAAGAGATGTAAGGAGGGGGAGAAAGGGAGATGAAGGGAGGGAAGGAAGAGAGGGAAGGATGGAAGAAAACAAACATAAAAAGAGGTTATGTAGCAAAAACTGGAGACTGAATATTAAATAACATTACAGCGGAATGCCTGCTGTGCGGAGATTTATTTCTGAATGTTTTATTGTTTGTGTTGCCAATCATCTCCCTACCGCAGCAGCCTGCTTCAGTTGGTATTTTACCCTGTGTTCTGGCCCTCAGAACTGACTATGCATTTCCAGTAGAAACCAGTGTAGACAGAAGGCTCTCAGACAGACAGACAGACAGAGAGAGAGGGACTGACAGACAGATAGAGGAACACGGGGTCTTTGTTTAGGTTGAAGCAGTGAGACAGAGACCTGTCCTGGGGAGCACAGAGAGAGCAGGGCCTTTTGTCTGAAGGGGTAACAGATCTTTGAACTTCCACACAGCACTTTTAACCCTTCAAACCTGACAGCCTAGCCCCATCTGGCCCCCCTCTGGCCCCTACTGCGCTTTGGCTGTTTTTGTTTCACTGAGAAGAGATGGGATTGGCGATGGGATTGGGGAGGAAGGGATGCGATTGGATGGGATGGGCGATGGGATGGGGAGGAAGGGATGAGATTGGATGGAATGGGTAGTGGGCAGTGGGATGGGGAGGAAGGGAAGGGATTGGAGGGGATGGGCGATGGGATGGGGAGGAAGGGAAGGGATTGGATGGGATGGGCGGTGGGATTGGGGAGGAAGGGATGGGATTGGATGGGATGGGCGATGGGATGGGGGAGGAAGGGAAGGGATTGGATGAGATGGGCGATGGGATGGGGGAGGAAGGGATGGGATTGGATGGGATGGGCGGTGGGATTGGGGAGGAAGGGATGGGATTGGATGGGATGGGCGATGGGATGGGGAGGAAGGGATGAGATTGGATGGAATGGGCAGTGGGCAGTGGGATGGGGAGGAAGGGAAGGGATTGGATGGGATGGGCAGTGGGCAGTGGGATGGGGAGGAAGGGAAGGGATTGGATGGGATGGGCGATGGGATGGGGAGGAAGGGATGGGATTGGATGGGATGGGCGGTGGGATTGGGGAGGAAGGGAAGGGATTGGATGGGATGTGCGATGGGATGGGGAGGAAGGGATGAGATTGGATGGAATGGGGAGGAAGGGATGAGATTGGATGGAATGGGCGGTGGGATTGGGGAGGAAGGGAAGGGATTGGATGGGAATGGAAGGGATTGGAGGGGATGGGCAGTGGGATGGGGGAGGAAGGGAAGGGATTGGAGGGGATGGGCGGTGGGATGGGGGAGGAAGGGAAGGGATTGGATGAGATGGGCGATGGGATGGGAAGGAAGGGATGAGATTGGATGGAATGGGCAGTGGGATGGGGAGGAAGGGATGAGATTGGATGGGGAGGAAGGGATGAGATTGGATGGGCGATTGGATGGGGAGGAAGGGATGAGATTGGATGGGATGGGGAGGAAGGGATGAGATTGGATGGGCGGTGGGGTGGGGAGGAAGGGAAGGGATTGGATGGGCGGTGGGGTGGGGAGGAAGGGAAGGGATTGGAGGGGATGGGCGATGAGATGGGGAGGAAGGGATGGGATTGGATGGGATGGGGAGGAAGGGATGAGATTGGATGGGATGGGGAGGAAGGGATGGGATTGGATGGGCGGTGGGAAGGAAGGGGAGAGCCCACACATCTAGACAGAGGCTTTGAGCAGGTGCTGGTTTCGGTGTATTTTTGGCATACTGTCTGTGTGATACCAAGCGTATTTGTTAATTTTTTTATTTTTTATTTTATTTCACCTTTATTTAACCAGGTAGGCTAGTTGAGAACAAGTTCTCATTTGCAACTGCGACCTGGCCAAGATAAAGCATAGCAGTGTGAACAGACAACAACACAGAGTTACACATGGAGTAAACAATAGATAAGTCAATAACATGGTAGAAAAAAGAGAATCTATATACAATGTGTGCAAAAGGCATGAGGTAGGCAATAAATCGAATAATTACAATTTAGCAGATTAACACTGGAGTGATAAATCATCAGACGATCATGTGCAAGAAGAGATACTGGTGTGCAAAAGAGCAGAAAAGTAAATAAATAAAAGCAGTATGGGGGTGAGGTAGGTAAATTGGGTGGGTAGTTTACAGATGGACTATGTACAGCTGCAGCGATCGGTTAGCTCCTCGGATAGCAGATTTTTAAAGTTGTTGAGGGAGATAAAAGTCTCCAACTTCAGAGATTTTTGCAATTCGTTCCAGTCGCAGGCAGCAGAGAACTGGAAGGAAAGGCGTCCAAATTAGGTTTTGGCTTTAGGGATGATGGTAATACTTCACTTACAAATAGTTTGTAAATGGTTTATAAGATGTTTAGAAACTGTTGATTATATAATGAATAGGTAAGAGACACACTTGGGAGTATATTATCACAATCCGTGGAACCATTTTTGTTAGTGAGGTGCATGAGGCAACCATAATAACATCCCAGGTCAATGCTTGTTTTTAGGAGCACTACTGTTGTCCTTTTCTTAACTCTGACTGTAGTTGCCTGAGACATATTCCCCCGGGCCTCAGCTATCCCGTTACAGCACTATTGTGGGGCCAATTCTGAAGGGCCTTTCCATTCCTTTTTTCTCCTGCTATCAAAAACACTTCCCAGGGTCTCTTCCTCTCCTGTCACAGCACAGAAGACAGTTATTGAGTGGGGAACAGAGGAAACTTTAACCTAGGGATGAAACCGAGCTACCTTAACTGTTAGCATTAGGCTCTTTTTTTGTCCTCCGTTAGGAGAAAACGATCCCTCTCTTCCTCCATGTGCTCATCTCCTAAATGGCTCCCTAGAGCTAAGGAGCGTTTTTTAAAGGAGAGAGGCCAGCGGAAAACAGGTACTTGCTTATTGCGCAAGAGACAGAGGCAATAAGTTAGCGTATTATGCATAAGCCATCATTAATTTGCTACTGTACATACAAGGCGAATACTGAGGTAGGCTGGGATATTTTGAACAGAATTACCTACACGTATTACCTACATGCAATTTGAATGGAATTGATGGAGAGAGAGCGACTGCTCACGCATCCTCTGACTTAAAGCAACAATACTCAAGTCAGTCAAGGCTGTTTTAACACTCTGCAGCTGCAATAAAAAAGTATATATATATATTTACAACAACAAAAATATGGTGACTCCCGAAAGTCAGATGTGGGTGTGTATATTAGACGAGCATTCGGTCATAGGCTATACTGCAGGAAATGTAGGTCTACCTGTCACAAGAAAAAAAGTTACCATGATGAGATGATACTGTAGGTCAACATGCATTGTGAACTGTTCTCCATACCAAGATGGGCTGTCTGTCCCCACCATGAGCGTTGATGATTGATCATGCAGAGAGCAGAGAGAAGGCCGTAGAGAAGACAGATTTAGTCATTGCATATCATTTAACAGATCATGCTGTTGATATAAATAATTGATTGTAATTTACCGGTTTCTCGCAGTTATTTATCCCGGGACAAGGGAGCGGTTTTTGGCCTGTAAATCTCAGTAACCGGGTTCCCGCCATTCAACTCTAGTACTGTACCATTCTCTAAATATGAAGACCTGGAAGAAATCAGTACCATTCCCTCAATGTGAACCCCTGTAAGAGCTACAGGGGTAACTACAGATAACTGCCAAAATAAAAGAAACGCTGACCAAATTCACATAGAAATGTGAGTTATAGATCTGTCATTCTCATTGAAAGCAAATCTAAGACGCTGTAGATCTGTTCTATATGCTCTATTTCTATGCTTCCCGTTCTTACATTTCATTTTTGCGTCTTTTACTTTCAGTTTTGTACACCAGCTTAACCAGGTTAAAACAGCTGAAAATACAATATTTGTGGTTATGTAAAATATATTACTGAACAAAAATCTAAACACAACATGCAACAATTTCAACGATTTTACTGAGTTACAGTTCCTATAAGGAAATTAGACAATTGAAATAAATAAATTAGGCCCTCATCTATGGATATCACATGACTGGGCAGGGGCGCAGTCTGGCAGGGCATAGGCCCACCCACTTGGGAGCCAGACATGTCGTAATTCGTGAGGTCCCTGGTAATTCCCAGTCCTAGTTAGTTTAGAGAAAGTGGAGAAGCTCCAACTACTCTGTTTTAGCTGCTAGCCAGTGTGCGTTTTAGCTAGCTGCTAGCCAGTGTGTGTTTCACCTAGCTGCTAGCCAGTGTGTGTTTCACCTAGCTGCTAGCCAGTGTGTGTTTTAGCTAGCTGCTAGCCAGTGTGTGTTTCACCTAGCTGCTAGCCAGTGTGTGTTTTAGCTAGCTGCTAGCCAGTGTATGTTTCACCTAGCTGCTAGCCAGTGTGTGTTTCAGCTAGCTGCTAGCCAGTGTGTGTTTCACCTAGCTGCTAGCAAGTGTGTGTTTTAGCTAGCTGCTAGCCAGTGTGTGTTTCACCTAGCTGCTAGCCAGTGTGTGTTTTAGCTAGCTGCTAGCCAGTGTGTGTTTCAGCTAGCTGCTAGCCAGTGTGTGTTTCAGCTAGCTGCTGGCCAGTATGTGTTTCAGCTAGCTGCTAGCGTGTGTGTGTTTCAGCTACCTGCCAGCCAGTGTGTGTTTCACCTAGATGCTAGCCAGTGTGTGTTTCAGCTAGCTGCTAGCCAGTGTGTGTTTCAGCTAGCTGCTAGCCAGTGTGTGTTTCAGCTAGCTGCTAGCTTGTGTGTGTTTCAGCTAGCTGCTAGCCAGTGTGCGTTTTAGCTAGCTGCTAGCCAGTGTGTGTTTCACCTAGCTGCTAGCCAGTGTATAATTCAACTAGCTGCTAGCCAGTGTGTGTTTCAGCTAGCTGCTAGCCAGTGTGTGTTTCACCTAGCTGCTAGCCAGTGTGTGTTTTAGCTAGCTGCTAGCCAGTGTGTGTTTCAGCTAGCTGCTAGCCAGTGTTTGTTTTAGCTAGCTGCTAGCCAGTGTGTGTTTTAGCTACCTGCTAGCCAGTGTGTGTTTCAGCTAGCTGCTGGCCAGTGTGTGTTTCAGCTAGCTGCTGGCCAGTGTGTGTTTCAGCTAGCTGCTATCCAGTGTGTGTTTTAGCTAGCTGCTAGCCAGTGTGTGTTTTAGCTAGCTGCTAGCCAGTGTGTTTTAGCTAGCTGCTAGCCAGTGTGTGTTTCACCTAGCTGCTAGCCAGTGTGTGTTTTAGCTAGCTGCTAGCCAGTGTGTGTTTCAGCTAGCTGTTCGACAGTGTGTGTTTTGACTCAGCAGTGTGGCTCGCTTACATCTGAGAACAGAGAAAAACAGCTGTTCCCTGCTGGCCGCTGTTCAACATACTTTATTTTTATAACCATTTTCCAAGTGCCCCTAATCATAAAAGGTATGATAAACTTTAAAATCTCTGGCACGGTGTAGCCATAAAAAAGCACTGAATCGTTAACACAGAGGGGAGAAAACCTGCAGCAAAGAAGAACACTGAGATGGGATAGAAATAACATGCTTTTTTGTGCTATTAGCAAGCCACTAGCTTGCCTGCACTTCAGACCAGGGTTCAAACACTATTTTAAATGATTTACAATACTCTATCTGTGCTTGTTTGAGCTAGCCTGTTGCAATTGAACCAATAAAGACAGTTACAAAAGGTCAAACCCCGCCCAACTTGTACTCCAGGCAGACTGAAACAAATGTTAAAATCATTTGAAAGGTTTCTAATAGTATTTGAACCCAGGTCGGCCTGCGTTCAGCCACACACTCTGATGCCACAGAGAAACACGAACGCTGAAAACCCCCTTGAAAAATCAACGTGTGTAAAACTGCTGAGGAGCTGAAGAGGGTTTCAGAGGCTTGTTGTTTGGGTTTTGAGGTCAGGAGAGGATCAGAGACTGTCAAATTCCCTCGAGAGCAGAGGTCTCTTTAAGCCGACTAAAATATCTGTCTGTCATTTTAAATCAGAAGTCAATAGTCACTGGACTTTGCTCTATTGCTTATAACAAATACAATGATGCTGAAGCTGAACCTGAGCAAGTTAAAGCGTATGCGGACATCCAAGTACATTGAACACTGTGCTAGCCTATCAATACAGTAAGTTCATATGCAGGAGTTGGCACATAAACGTATGTCTTCCAACTCCACATCTCCTTCATGCTTTACCTCACACCACAGTTGATGTAGACCTGACAACAGTCAGGGAGATTACATTACTATAAACAGGAGGAGAACAACTCACCCTGACACCATGGCCATTAGCAGCCTTGTAGGAGAAGGCTGTGGTCCTATAGGGTACTATACAACTGAACACCTCAAACGTACACACGGTCTGCACACCTGCATACTAGCTAGGAAACGGTAAAACCAGCCAACCTCCCACTGACACACCTTAACAACAACTGTGCCTCAAATGGCACAATTTCCCCTATATGCTGCACTACTTTGGACCATGGACCCTGGTCAAATGTGTGCACTATCTAGGGTGTCATTTGGGGCACAACCATGGACTATTGGATCTAGTCCTCCTCTAACCTGTTGACAATCGAGCAGCACAACACCAACTCAGGTGTAACGGATGTGAAATGGCTAGCTAGTCATTTCACATCCGTTACACAGGCACGGTCTTGCTTGAACAAGAGGTCCAATGGGACAACCTGACTAAACAAACCCAGATAAAAGTTGCTCTGGATAAGAGTGTCTGCTAAATGACCCCCCCAAAACAATTTGAATGGAACTGTGTGTAGACTACAGTATGTTGAAAACTCCCCTTTAATTAGCTTAAATTGAAATGACCGTTGTCAGGTCTACATCAACTGTGGTGTGAGGTAAAGCATGAAGGAGATGTGGAGTTGGAAGACATACGTTTACTTGCCAACTCCTGCACCTGCAAACTGCACAAACCCTGTGCTGTAACAATATGCTGCGGCATTCTGTGTGACAATCAGTGTCAGTATTTGAAATGTGTTGAGTACGGTCTCTGTCAGTAAAGATGTGAGTACGGTCTCTGTCAGTAAAGATGTGAGTACGGTCTCTGTCAGTAAAGATGTGAGTACGGTGTCTGTCAGTAAAGATGTGAGCACGGTCTCTGTCAGTAAAGATGTGAGTACGTTCTCTGTCAGTAAAGATGTGAGTACGGTCTCTGTCAGTAAAGATGTGAGTACGGTCTCTGTCAGTAAAGATGTGAGTACGGTCTCTGTCAGTAAAGATGTGAGTACGGTCTCTGTCAGTTAAGATGTGAGCACGGTCTCTGTCAGTAAAGATGTGAGCACGGTCTCTGTCAGTAAAGATGTGAGTACGGTCTCTGTCAGTAAAGATGTGAGTACGGTCTCTGTCAGTAAAGATGTGAGTACGGTCTCTGTCAGTAAAGATGTGAGTACGGTCTCTGTCAGTAAAGATGTGAGTACGGTCTCTGTCAGTAAAGATGTGAGTACGGTCTCTGTCAGTAAAGATGTGAGTACGGTCTCTGTCAGTAAAGATGTGAGTACGTTCTCTGTCAGTAAAGATGTGAGTACGGTCTCTGTCAGTAAAGATGTGAGTACGGTCTCTGTCAGTAAAGATGTGAGTACGGTCTCTGTCAGTAAAGATGTGAGTACGGTCTCTGTCAGTAAAGATGTGAGTACGGTCTCTGTCAGTAAAGATGTGAGTACGGTCTCTGTCAGTAAAGATGTGAGTACGGTCTCTGTCAGTAAAGATGTGAGCACGGTCTCTGTCAGTAAAGATGTGAGCACGGTCTCTGTCAGTAAAGATGTGAACATGGTCTCTGTCAGTAAAGATGTGAGCACGGTCTCTCCGGAGAGATGTAAGAGCTACTGACCTTTAGAGCAGCTCTGCTCTCCTTTTCTGGGATTCATTTGACACCCCATCTCTCCCTGTTTTCACTGGGTTGTTTTACGGTCATCTATAAAGATTAAATGTGAGGGCTTTAGGGTGTTCTCCGCACACCGCCATGGAGCCACAGACCCCTTTCAACTAAATTAGTATGGGAAAAAGCCAACAATGGGATAGGAACACGGTTTACGATTCCCCTCTCGTTCCTCGTAAGTCGACCCCCATTCCACCTTGTTCTCTTGTCCAAGTCTCCCCCACACACTCACACTCAGATACTCACTCACACACACACACACACACACACACACACACACACACACACACACACACACACACACACACACACACATACACACACACACACACACACACACTTCGCTAACCCACCTAGTATATCAGATCTGTGCTGTGAAGCCTGTCTTAAAGTAATGACATGTAATGATTCCTGGCACTAGATTTGCACCTGTGCTCTGGTCTCAGCCTCAGTCTTGCTCTGGTCCCAGCCTCAGCCTTGCTCTGGTTCCAGCCTCAGCCTTGCTCTGGTCCCAGCCTCAGCCTTGCTCTGGGCTCAGCCTCAGCCTTGCTCCGGTCTCAGCCTCAGCCTTGCTCTGGGCTCAGCCTCAGCCTTGCTCTGGGCCTTGCTCTGGGCCCAGCCTCAGCCTTGCTCTGGGCTTTGCTCTGGTCTCAGCTTTGCTCTGGGCTTAGCCTCAGCCTTGCTCTGGGCCCAGCCTCAGCTTTGCTCCTGTCTCAGCCTTGCTCTGGGCTCAGTCTCAGCCTTTCTCTGGTCCCAGCCTCAGCCTTGCTCTGGTTCCAGCCTCAGCCTTGCTCTGGTCCCAGCCTCAGCCTTGCTCTGGGCTCAGCCTCAGCCTTGCTCTGGGCTCAGCCTCAGCCTTGCTCTGGTCTCAGCCTCAGCCCTGTTCCGGTCTCAGCCTCGGCCTTGCTCTGGGCTCAGCCTCAGCCTTGCTCTGGGCTCAGCCTCAGCCTTGCTATGGGCCTTGCTCTGGGCCCAGCTTCAGCTTTGCTCTGGTCTCAGCCTTGCTCTGGGCTCAGCCTCAGCCTTGCTCTGGGCCCAGCCTCAGCTTTGCTCTGGTCTCAACCTTGCTCTGGGCTCAGTCTCAGCCTTTCTCTGGTCCCAGCCTCAGCCTTGCTCTGGTTCCAGCCTCAGCCTTGCTCTGGTCCCAGCCTCAGCCTTGCTCTGGGCTCAGCCTCAGCCTTGCTCTGGGCTCAGCCTCAGCCTTGCTCTGGTCTCAGCCTCAGCCCTGTTCCGGTCTCAGCCTCGGCCTTGCTCTGGGCTCAGCCTCAGCCTTGCTATGGGCCTTGCTCTGGGCCCAGCTTCAGCTTTGCTCTGGTCTCAGCCTTGCTCTGGGCTCAGCCTCAGCCTTGCTCTGGGCCCAGCCTCAGCTTTGCTCTGGTCTCAACCTTGCTCTGGGCTCAGCCTCAGCCTTTCTCTGGTTCCAGCCTCAGCCTTGCTCTGGTCCCAGCCTCAGCTTTGCTCTTGTCTCAGCCTCGCACTTGTCCCAACCTCAGCCTTACTCTGGTCCCAATCTCAGTCTTGCTCTGGTCCCAGCCTCAGCTTTGCTCTGGTCCCAGCCTCAGCCGTGTTCTGGTTCGTATAAAATCTCCCTTGGCTCAGGAATCATACGGGCTCACCTCTCTCTCTCTCTCTCTCTCTCTCTCTCTCTCTCTCTCTCTCTCTCTCTCTCTCTCTCTCTCTCTCTCTCTCTCTCTCTCTCTCTCTCTCTCTCCTCTCTCTCTCTCTCTCTCTCTCTCTCTCTCTCTCTCTCTCTCTCTCTCTCTCTCTCTCTCTCTCTCTCTCTCTCTCTCTCTCTCTCTCTCTCTCTCTCTCTCTCTCTCTCTCTCTCTCTCTCTCTCTCTCTCTCTCTCTCTCTCTCTCTCTCTCTCTCTCTCTCTCTCTCTCCTCTCTCCTCTCTCTCTCTCTCTCTCTCTCTCTCTCTCTCTCTCTCTCTCTCACACCCCAGAGTGCCACTCCAAATCCAGCCACTTCCAGATGAGCCCCTATCCAGTCACTTCCAGATGAGGCCCTATCCAGCCACTTCCAGATGAGCTCCTATCCAGCCACATCCAGATGAGGCCCTATCCAGCCACATCCAGATGAGGCCCTATCCAGCCACATCCAGATGAGCTATCCAGCCACTTCCAGATGAGGCCCTATCCAGCCACTTCCAGATGAGGCCCTATCCAGTCACCTCCAGATGAAGCCCTATCCAGTCACTTCCATATGAGCCCCTATCCAGTCACTTCCAGATGAGGCCCTATCCAGTCACTTCCAGATGAGGCCCTATCCAGCCACATCCAGATGAGGCCCTATCCAGCCACTTCCAGATGAGGCCCTATCCAGCCACTTCCAGATGAGGCCCTATCCAAACACATCCAGATGAGGCCCTATCCAGCCACATCCAGATGAGGCCCTATCCAGCCACATCCAGATGAGCTATCCAGCCACTTCCAGATGAGGCCCTATCCAGCCACTTCCAGATGAGGCCCTATCCAGTCACCTCCAGATGAAGCCCTATCCAGTCACTTCCATATGAGCCCCTATCCAGTCACTTCCAGATGAGGCCCTATCCAGTCACTTCCAGATGAGGCCCTATCCAGCCACATCCAGATGAGGCCCTATCCAGTCACTTCCAGATGAGCTCCTATCCAGTCACTTCCAGATGAGGCCCTATCCAGTCACTTCCAGATGAGGCCCTATCCAGTCACTTCCAGATGAGGCCCTATCCAGCCACATCCAGATGAAGCCCTATCCAGCCACTTCCAGATGAGGCCCTATCCAGCCACTTCCAGATGAGGCCCTATCCAAACACATCCAGATGAGGCCCTATCCAGCCACATCCAGATGAGGCCCTATCCAGCCACTTCCAGATGAGGCCCTATCCAGACACTTCCAACACATTAAAGATCTACGTCAGGGAAGGAGAGAGACAGACAGAGAGGAAGAAAACATTATGAGAAAGTGAACATAGTTAGGAAAGGGGAGATGAAGAGAGAAAGACATAAATGAAAAGGGAGAGTGAGAGAGAGTGAGAGAGAGAGAAAGAGTTTCAGAGAGAGAGAGAGAGAGAGAGAGAGAGAGAGAATACTGGAGATTTGATTTGGAAGATGCCCATGATTTAAATTAAGTATTTTGCTATTCAAATTCTTCAAACCAAATGTGATGGACAGAGAGTATTCTCCATATGGTGGGGACTCTAGAAACTCACACGCACACACACACACACACACACAAAGAGACAAAGAGACAGAGGGGGGAAAGAGAGAAACAGAAATATCCTTACTTTCTCCTCTCTCCCACTCCTCTATTCTCCCACTCCTCCATTCTCCCACTCCTCCATTCTCCCACTCCTCCATTCTCCCACTCCTCCATTCTCCCACTCCTCCATTCTCCCACTCCTCCATTCTCCCACTCCTCCATTCTCCCACTCCTCCATTCTCCCACTCCTCCATTCTCCCACTCCTCCATTCTCCCACTCCTCCATTCTCCCACTCCTCCATTCTCCCACTCCTCCATTCTCCCATTCCCTTTGTCTTAGCCTGGCAATAACAAAACAATGTGTAACTGTGTGTCTGAGCCTCTCGTATTCTCGTATTCTCTCCAGTTCCTAGAAGACAGAGAGAGAGAGAGACCTCCCAAACCTTCTATAATAAAGCCATCATCTACAGAGATATTAACCTGGAGAAGAGTGCCCTAAGCAAGGCGGTCCTGGAACTCTGTTCACAAACACAAACAGACCCCACAGAGCCCCAGGACAGCAACACAATTAGACCCAACCAAATCATGAGAAAACAAAAAGATAATTACTTGACACATTGGGAAAAAATTACAAAAAACAGAGCAAACTAGAATGCTATTTGGCCCTAAACTGAGAGTACAAAGTGGCAGAATACCTGACCACTGTGACTGACCCAAAATGAAGGAAAGCTTTGACTATGTACAGAGAGGCCTGCATAGGCAGACCTGGCTCTCAAGAGAAGACAGGCTATGTGCACACTGGCCACAAAATGAGGTGGAAACTGAGCTGCACATCCTAACCTCGAGGCCAAATGTATGACCATATTACAGACACATTTTTCCCTCAGATTACATTGACTCACAAATAATTAGAAAACAAACCTAATTTTGATAAACTCTCATATTGTAACGGGTGACGCTCTCCTCATCCTCAGATGAGGTGAGGAGAGAAGGATCTTCAGACCAAAACGCAGGCTTTGGGAAATAAGCCATCTTTATTAAACAACGATGATGGCAAACACGAAACGAAACAAAACACTTTCAAACTACAAAATAGCAAAACGACGTTGACGAAACCTGAACATAAACTTACATAACTAAACATAAACTTACGTACAGGAAACAGACGACCTCGAAACGAAAACGAAACAAACAAACGCTACAGTCCAGTGTGGTACGAACAAACATACTGACACAGGAGACAATCACCCACAAACAAACAGTGAGAATGCCCTACCTAAATATGACTCTTAATTAGAGGCAAACGCAAACCACCTGCCTCTAATCAAGAGCCATACCAGGCAAACCGAAACCAACATAGAAACAGATAACATAGAATGCCCACCCAACCTCACGTCCTGACCAACTAACACACAAAAACTAACATAAATAGGTCAGGAACGTGACACATATCTACTGGGTGAAGTTGCACAGTGTGCCTTTAAAGCAGCAAGATTTGTGACCTGTTGCCACAAGAAAAGGGCAACCAGTGAAGAACAAACACTATTGTACATTTTTGTATTTCACCCTTATTGTACCAGGTAAGTTGACAGAGAACACATTCTCATTTACAGCAACAACTTGGGGAATAGTTACAGGGGAAAGGAGGGGGGTTGAATGAGCCAATTGTAAGCTGGGGATGATTAGGTGGCCATGATGGAATGAAGGCCAGGACACCATGGTTACCACCCCTACTCTTACAATTAGTGCCATGGGGTCATTAGTGACCACAGAGAGTCAGGACACCCGTTAAACATGCCATTCAAAAGACAGCACCTACACAGGACAATGTCACACCACTTCCAGCAGAATCTGGTCTCCCATCCAGGGACTGACCAGGACCAACCATGCTTAGCTTCAGAATCAAGCCAGCAGTGGCATGCAGGGTGGTATGCTGCTGGCATGCATGGTGGTATGCTGCTGGCATGGAGGGTGGTATGCTGCTGGCTGCAGGGTGGTATGCTGCTGGCTGCAGGGTGGTATGCTGCTGGCTGCAGGGTGGTATGCTGCTGGCATGCAGGGTGGTATGCTGCTGGCTGCAGGGTGGTATGCTGCTGGCTGCAGGGTGGTATGCTGCTGGCTGCAGGGTGGTATGCTGCTGGCTGCAGGGTGGTATGCTGCTGGCATGCAGGGTGGTATGCTGCTGGCTGCAGGGTGGTAGGCTGCTGGCATGCAGGGTGGTATGCTGCTGGCTGCAGGGTGGTATGCTGCTGGCATGCAGGGTGGTATGCTGCTGGCTGCAGGGTGGTATGCTGCTGGCATGCAGGGTGGTATGCTGCTGGCATGCAGGGTGGTATGCTGCTGGCTGCAGGGTGGTATGCTGCTGGCATGCAGGGTGGTATGCTGCTGGCTGCAGGGTGGTATGCTGCTGGCTGCAGGGTGGTATGCTGCTGGCATGCAGGGTGGTATGCTGCTGGCTGCAGGGTGGTATGCTGCTGGCTGCAGGGTGGTATGCTGCTGGCTTTATTTATTTTCCCTTTTGTACTTTAACTATTTGCACATAATATGACAATCGAAACATCTTTATTCTTTTGGAACATTTGTGAGTGTAATGTTTACTGTAAATTGTTTTATTGTTTATTTCACTTTTGTTTAATATCTATTTCACTTGCTTTGGCAATGTAAATATATGTTTCCCATGCCAATACAGCTCTTAAATTGAATTTAGAGATGCAGAGAGAGAGATGCAGAGAGAGAGAGAGTGGCAGAGAGAGAGAGAGAGGCAGAGAGAAAGAGTGGCAGAGAGAGAGAGAGAGAGGCAGAGAGAGAGAGAGGCAGAGAGAGAAATAGAGAGGCAGAGAGAGAAATAGAAAGGCAGAGAGAGAAATAGAGAAAGAAAAGGAGAGAGAGAGAGAAAGATAGAGAGATAAGGTGTTGATTAAAGCTAACCTAAAGAAGACTAGAATATACCATTTATTTAGCTGATTGTGGAAATGTGTATTCTACCTTCAACGACTACATTTATGAAGTGGTGACTTGTCATTAGGCTGAAATATGAACTGTTTATTGTGCTAGGATCACGTAAAGGAGATAGACTCCAACAAATGAAGATGTCCCTTTACACATTACTTGTCAAGAGTAATATTTTTTTTATGTGCAGTGGAGTTAAAGCCTTCCCTTATCCTCTCTGCCTGTGCCCCAAATGGCACTCTACATTCCCTTCATAGTGCACTACTTTTTAACAGAGCCCTATGGGCCCTGTTCAAAAGCAGTGCACCATATAAGGAAGAGGGTGCCATTTGTGCTGCAGCCTATGTATCCCAGTCATAAATCATAGGAGTCCCAATCCAAGCAAAACAAAAAACAAATCCGTCCTTGGCCACTTCAAAGCATTGTTGCTTTATGACTTAATGGCCACGACTTAGACTTAGAAAATGTTTTGAAAGGGATTTTAAGTGGTGGGGAAATACTACATCTATTTTGAATATCTATGGTACTTAGCTACTTACTGGAAGTCTCTCAAGATCAATAGCCATGACTTAGTCTTAGGCAATGTTTAAAGGGAGCTTTTATGTGGTGGTGGGGAAATACTATTTTTAATATCTATGATATCTACGCCACTTACTGGAAGTCTGTCTGGATCAAAACAATGGATAAAAGACTACACAGTAAGAGGAATATACTGTACAAACTCAATGCTAGCTACTGGGTTCAATGAGTCTGCTGGGCTGTAGGCCTATGTGAGTGTTGTAGATGAGTGCAGCTGCTACTTTCAAGGAGAGGGACACTAATCCCAACACTTATAAGAAATCCCACTACGACCTCAGACGAGACATCAAACAGGCGTATACGTAAATACAGGACTAAGATCAAATCCTACTACGCCGGCTCTGATGCTCGTCGGACGTGGCAGGGCTTGCCCACTTTCACGGAATACAAAGGGAAACCCAGCCGCGAGCTGCCCAGTGACGCGAGCCTACTAGACGAGCTAAATACCTTAACATTCACAAGCCTCAGACAGATTACCAGGACGCATACTTAGAGCATGCGCTGACCAGCTGGTAAGTATCTTCACTGACATTTGTTATTGTGAGGTGGAAACGTCTAGGAGCAACAAAGGCTCAGCCGCGAAGTGGAAGGCCACACAAGCTCACATAACGGAACCGCCGAGTGCTGAAGCGAATAGCATGTACAAATTGTCTGTCCTCAGTTGCAACACTCACTACCAAGTTCCAAACGGCCTCTGGAAGCAACTGACTGGAAGCAACGTCAGCACAAAGACTGTTGGTCGGGAGCTTCATGAAATGGGCTTCCATGGCCGAGCAGCCGCTCCCAAGCCTAAAATCACCATGGCAATGCCAATCGCCGGGTGGAGTGGTGTAAAGCGCACCGCCATTGGACTCTGGAACAGTAGAAATGAGTGATGAATCACACTTCACCATCTGGCAGTCCGACGGACGAACTTGTGTTTGGAGGATGCCAGGAGAACATTACCATAGTGTCAACTGTAAAGTTTGGTGGAGGAGGAATAATGGTCTGGGGCTGTTTTTCATGGTTCAGGCTAGGCCCCTTAGTTCCAGTGATGGGAAATCTTAACGCTACAGCATACAATGACATTCTAGACGATTCTGTGCTTCCGACTTTGTGGCAACAGTTTGGAGAAGGCTCTTTCCTGGTTCAGCATACAGAAATGGTTTGAAGAGATTGGTGTGGAAGAACTTGACTGGCCTGCATAGAGATCTGAACTCAACCTTATCGAACACCTTTGGGATTAATTGGAATGCCGACTGCGAGCCAGGTCTAATCGCCCAACATCAGTTCTGACTTCACTAATGCTCTTGTGGCTGAATGGAAGCAAGTCCCCACAGCAATGTTCCAACATCTAGTGGAAAGGCTTCCCAGAAGAGTGGAGGCTGTTATAGCAGAAAAGGGGGGACCAACTCCATACTAATGCCCACGATTTTGGAATGAGATTTTTGACGAGCTCATGTCCACATACTTTTGTTCATGTAGTACATGTTTCAAGCAGACCACCATAGTCCCTTTGGCCAAGAATGCCAAGGTAACCTGTCTAAATGACTATTGCCCCGTGGCATTGTAGCTATGAAATGCTCTGAAAGGCTCACATCAACTGTATCATCCCAGGCACCCTGGCCCACTCCAATTCACATACCGCACCTACATACACACAGATGACGCTATCTATATTGCAACATTGCCCTTTCCCACCTGGACAAGAGGAATACGTATGTGAGAATGCTGTTCATTGACTACAGCTCAGCGTTCAACACCATAGTGCCCTCCAAGTTCATCACTAAGCTCAGGACCCTGGGACTGACCACCTGCCTATTGCAGCTGGATCCTGGACTTCCTGACAGGCCGCCCCCTCGTGGTGAGGGTAGGCAACAACACATCCGCCATGCAGACCCTTCCAACAAGACAACAAACCTAAGCACACTGCCAAGACAAGGCAGGAGACTCTAAATGTCCTTGAGTGGCCCAGCCAGAGCCCAGACTTGAACCCAATCAAACATCTCTGGAGAGACCTGAAAATAGCTGTGCAGTGATGCTCCCCATCCAACCTGAAGAATGGGAGGAACTCCCCAAATACAGTTGTGACAAGTTTGTTGCGTCATAACCAAGAAGACCCAAGGCTGTAATTGCTGCCAAAGGTGCTTCAACAATGTACTGAGTAAAAGGTCTGAATATTTACGTAAATGTGATATTTCAGTGTTTATGTTTAATAAATCAGCAAACATTTCTAAAAAACTGTTTTCACTTTGTCATTATTGGGTATTGTGTAGATTGATGAGGAATTAAAACATTTTTTTTTTGAATAACAAGTAACGTAACAAAATGTGGAAGAAGTCAAGGGATCTGAATACTTTCCAAAGGCGCTGTACCGTATAACGGGATACTTGGAACTAACCACAGGAGGGTTTTTCAATACTTTCAATATCGATGAAACTAATTTTTTTCATTTAAAAAAAATAATATTTGAATATTTCTAGCTAGTAAATACCTGCAGTCAACTTGTGCAATATGTTAGGAGATAAAGCAGATCTCGTTCATCATTTCACCTGTTTTTCACTGGGCAGATTCAGTTATGATGAGTCGAGTGACATCAGGCTATGGCCTGTGATGTGAACGAACAAAAGCGGTGAGGGAGAAGCGACCTTCTCAAATCAAACAGTAATATGCGCCGCTTAGCCATGTTGTCAACAAAGCAGCACTGTACATCATCCAGAAACATACTACCTCTCTTTTTCAATTTTCATTGACAAGGTAATTTTTTAAAATCAAAACAATCACTTTTGCATGTGAAGTTGCGCTATCCAGGCTAGGTTTGGGCAGTGGAGAAGAGATCCTACTCATTTCTGCACGTGTTCCTACATTACTTTTTTTGAGCCGACTACTCTGTTAGCTTTGAACAAGGCACCTGGTTCACGCCCGGGAGGCAGCCCGGTTCCTGAACGAATGCAATCAACTTTCACCCAGTGCGAAATATACCTAACCAGGCACCCGGCCGAGATTAATCGAAATCCCTCATTATGAAGCTTACCGGTAGTCCCCAGTCACGCTGTGTTTGTTTACAAGCATTTTTTAGTTACTTGTATAACTTTATGAGTTGGGATGTCTGTCCTAAAAATAGTTTAGGTCAGAGACTGTATAAAATGTTTACAATGTGCTCGTTAGCGTTTAGTTAGCATTCTCTATGGGATTTTACATGTACTTGTTATTATTGCTAACCTTCGGATTACAGCGACTCAGTGGAGTTGAAAATACTGCCCCTTGTGTTCAGTGCTGTTCTTACCGAATATCCCGAGAGGGCACAAGGTCGGTATGAAGCTATGACAATCTGGATACCGCCCAAACCTAATCCAGACACTGTGGTGTCCCCTGGCATTCCCTGGATCAGTGGGATGAGGAGGTCTTTGCTTGTATAAACTCTGTTAAATATTCACACATGAATGTCTGAGAGGGGCAAGGGGGGAAACACACAAACAAAAACATCGACACGCACATACACGCACACACATACACGCATGTCATACAGTACACACACACATACACAGATACCCTGAGAGGGTTCTGTGTCAAACCAGCCGAAAGGGAACCTCTCCCCTGACTCCAAAACATGTCTCCCTTCACTTCTAAATACTTGGACACATTTACATTTTATTTTACCCCCTTTTTCTCCCCAATTTCGTGCTATCCAATTGTTAGTCGTTACTGTCTTGTCTCATCGCTACAACTCCCACACGGACTCGGGAGAGGCAAAATACGAGAGCACAACCCAACCCAACCAAGCCACACTGCTTCTTAACACAGCGCGCATCCAAACCGGAAGCCAGCCGCACCAATGTGTAAGAGGAAACACTGTACACCTAGTGACCTGGTCAGCATGCACTGCGCCCGGCCTGCCACAGGAGTCACTAGTGCACAATAAGACAAGGATATCCCTGCCAGCCAAACTCTCCCTAACCCAGACGACGCCTATTGTGCCCCGCCCCATGGGCCTCCCGGTCGGCTGCGACAGAGCCTGGGCTCAGACCCAGAGTCTCTGGTGGCACAGCTAGCACTGCGATGCAGTGCCTTAGACCACTGCGCCACCCGGGAGGCCCTTACTTGGACACATTTTAAGAAAAGTTTGTCTAAGTCATTGACATCATATACAGTATCTATGCTGTATGTGTTACGCCCCTGAAAACGGGGAGAAATAATGCACCAGAAGTGACATCACTACTTCTATCATCAGATGGTGCTTTCAAGAGAAATGGTAACTCAGAAAAAAACTAGGTCAAATTATGACGTCAGTGATCTTGAAGTCGGAAAGTCAGACCTCTAGAAAGATGTCCAAGTTAACGACTTGCAGTTCTGAGTTGGATGACCGTTCAAAAAGATTTTTCCCAGGTGGAGTTCACTTCTTTTCAAAGTTCCCAGTTGTTTTGAACGCGGAAATACAATAACAAAATCCCAAAGTGCTCCAATCCTCTCTGCTCTAGGATGACATTGAGGTGTTATTGTATGCACTTCTGACCAGTGCTTGACTTTCGGTACTCATTTTGGGTAAAGGCGGTACTGTTTATATCAAGATCTAGGAACGCCACAATATTCTATAAGAGGCCCAGGAGCTCAAGCAGTAGAGAAATGTAGGTTGGCACTCAGCTCCGGCGAGCTTCCTGCCCAAGTCAAGCACTACTTGTGACTACACTTGCCCATTACAAATACAAAGTGTCTGAACAACGTTCAGTGATACTGATAGTGAGGCAAAAATGCTAACAGGCTAAGCTAACAGCACCAGTGAATGAGATCTAACTACTCCTTTAACTTTTCTGGGAGGTCGGTGGCACCTTAATTGAGGAGGATGGGCTCGTGGTAATGGCTGGAGCGGATTAGGTGGAATGGAAAATACATCAAACACATGGAAGCCATTCCATTTGCTCTGTTCCACCCATTACTATGAGCCATCCTGCCCTCAGCATCCTGCACTGTCATATTGGGTAGTATCCTGGGGTAAGATGTTTTTCTCTGAGCACCAGCACAAGCTTTAGCTTGGGCTCCAGAGGGGGGCCTCACCTGCAGTAGTTGTGGCTGCCAAGACCACCCTCTCCATTGGGGTACTTGAGGGTGTTGTAGGGGTGCTGGAAGGTTTCGTTCCAGAAGAGGCAGGGCTTTCCCTCCAGGAGGCTTGTCTGGTTCTGACAGCCTCTGTAGTCCTCTCCATTGGCTGTGTAACATTCTGAAAAGGGGGAGAGGGGAGAGGGAGAGGGAGAGAGGGAAATAATTTATTAAACAAGTGTTCACTGTGTTTGGCATTGAGAGAAAAATATATATTCTGACCAACACTTGGGTGATAGTTTCTTAGATGAAACTATGGAGGGGCTGACCAATGTCTATGTGGCTAACAGAGGATAATAGAGGATGACAGATATGAGATGGAGGGCCTGACAGAGGATGACAGAGTGGAGAAGGAGGGGCTGACAGAGTGGAGATGGAGGGGCTGACAGAGTGGAGATGGAGGGCCTGACAGAGGATGACAGAGTGGAGAAGGAGGGGCTGACCGAGTGGAGATGGAGGGGCTGAGAGAGGATGACAGAGGGGAGAAGGAGGGACTGACAGAGTGGAGATGGAGGGGCTGACAGAGGATGACAGAGTGGAGATGAAGGGGCTGACAGAGGATGACAGAGTGGAGAAGGAGGGACTGACAGAGGATGACAGAGCGGAGATGGAGGGGCTGACAGAGTGGAGATGGAGGGGCTGACAGAGTGGAGATGGAGGGACTGACAGAGGATGACAGAGAGGAGATGGAGGGGCTGACAGAGGATGACAGAGTGGAGATGAAGGGGCTGAGAGAGGATGACAGAGGGGAGAAGGAGGGACTGACAGAGTGGAGATGGAGGGACTGACAGAGGATGACAGAGAGGAGATGGAGGGGCTGACAGAGGATGACAGAGTGGAGATGGAGGGGCTGACAGAGGATGACAGAGTGGAGATGGAGGGGCTGACAGACGATGACAGAGAGGAGATGGAGGGGCTGACAGAGGATGACAGAGTGGAGATGGAGGGGCTGACAGAGGCTGACAGAAATGAAAATGGAGGGGCTGACAGAGGATGACAGAAAGGAGATGGAGGGGCTGACAGAGGATGACAGAGTGGAGATGAAGGAGGCTGACAGAGGATGACAGAGAGGAGATGGAGGGGCTGACAGAGGATGACAGAGTGGAGATGAAGGAGGCTGACAGAGGATGAAAGAGAGGAGATGGAGGGGCTGACAGAGTGGAGATGGAGGGGCTGACAGAGGATGACAGAGTGGAGATGAAGGAGGCTGACAGAGGATGACAGAGAGGAGATGGAGGGGCTGACAGTGGAGATGGAGGGGCTGACAGAGGATGACAGAGTGGAGATGGAGGGCTGACAGAGAATGACAGAGTGGAAATGGAGGGGCTGACAGAGTGGAGATGAAGGAGGCTGACAGAGGATGACAGAGTGGAGATGAAGGGGCTGACAGAGTGGAGATGGAGGGGCTGACAGAGGATGACAGAGTGGAGATGGAGGGGCTGACAGAGAATGACAGAGTGGAGATGGAGGGGCTGACAGAGGATGACAGAGAGGAGATGGAGGGGCTGACAGAGGATGACAGAGTGGAGATGGAGGGGCTGACAGAGTGGAGATGGAGGGGCTGACAGAGGATGACAGAGTGGAGATGGAGGGATGACAGATTGGAGATGGAGGCTGACAGAGTGGAGATGGAGGGGCTGACAGAGGATGACAGAGTGGAAATGGAGGGACTGACAGAGGATGACAGAGAGGAGATGGAGGGGCTGACAGAGGATGACAGAGTGGAGATGGAGGGGCTGACAGAGGCTGACTGAGTGGAGATGAAGGAGGCTGACAGACTGGAGAAGGAGAGGCTGGCAGAGGATGGCAGAGAGGAGATGGAGGGGCTGACAGAGGATGACAGAGAGGAGATGGAGGGGCTGACAGAGGATGACAGAGTGGAGATGAAGGGGATGACAGAGTGGAGATGGAGGGGCTGACAGAGGATGACAGAGTGGAGATGGAGGGGCTGACAGAGGATGACAGAGAGGAGATGGAGGGGCTGACAGAGGATGACAGAGTGGAGATGGAGGGGCTGACAGAGTGGAGATGGAGGGGCTGACAGAGGATGACAGAGTGGAGAAGGAGGGGCTGACAGAGTGGAGATGGAGGGGCTGACAGAGTGGAGATGGGGGGGCTGACAGAGGATGACAGAGTGGAGATGGAGGGGCTGACAGAGGATGACAAAGGCTGACAGAGTAGAGATGGAGGATTTAGCTTACACTATGTTTGAAATATCAATTTAGTTTGCAATTATAATTGAATACATTTTTTATTCCAAACTACATTCTATGTCTGAGGTTATGTTTTATGATGACACAAGAATGCAGTTGCATAAATTATAAAGATAGTCTACAATGATATAAAAACAAAGAATCAAGATAAATGAATTGTATAATTAATATATATTCTAGGTAATGCTGAGCTTTCAAATGAACCTTCTGCTGCAAAGGTTTAACAGTAGACTAGCATCAGGTTCATAGACATTAAAACCAGGTTGACTCTCTTAGGAAGGGTCCTCCAAGCATGTACAGACCAGCTGGCTGGTGTGTTTACGGACATATTCAATCAATCCTTATCCCAGTCTACTGTTCCCACATTCTTCAAGAGGGCCACCATTGTTCCTGTTCCCAAGAAAGCTAAGGTAACTGAGCTAAACGACTACCGCCCCGTAGGACTCACTTCCGTCATCATGAAGTGCTTTGAGAGACTAGTCAAGGACCATATCACCTCCACCTTACCTGACACCCTACACCCACTCCAATTTGCTTACCGCCCCAATAGGTCCACAGACGACGCAATCGCAACCACACTGCACACTGCCCTAACCCATCTGGACAAGAGGAATACCTATGTGAGAATGCTGATCATCGACTACAGCTCAGCATTTAACACCATAGTACACTCCAAACTCGCCATCAAGCTCGAGACCCTGGGTCTCGACCCCGCCCTGTGCAACTGGGTACTGGACTTCCTGACGGGCCGCCCCCAGGGGTGAGGGTAGGTAACAACATCTCCACCCCGCTGATCCTCAACACTGGGGCCCCACAAGGGTGCGTTCTGAGCCCTCTCCTGTACTCCCTGTTCACCCACGACTGCGTGGCCATGCATGCCTCCAACTCAATCATCAAGTTTGCAGACGACACAACAGTGGTAGGCTTGATTACCAACAACGACGAGACGGCCTACAGGGAGGAGGTGAGGGCCCTCGGAGTGTGGTGTCAGGAAAATAACCTCACACTCAACGTCAACAAAACAAAGGAGATGATCGTGGACTTCAGGAAACCGCAGAGGGAGCACCCCCCTATCCACATCGACAGGAAAGTAGTGGAGAGGGTGGAAAGTTTTAAGTTCCTCGGCGTACACATCACGGACAAACTGAATTGGTCCACGCACACAGACAGCGTGGTGAAGAAGGCGCAGCAGCGCCTCTTCAACCTCAGGAGGCTGAAGAAATTCGGCTTGTCACCAAAAGCTCTCACAAACTTTTACAGATGTACAATCGAGAGCATCCTGTCGGGCTGTATCACCGCCTGGTACGGCAAATGCTCCGCCCACAACCCCAAGGCTCTCCAGAGGGTAGTGAGGTCTGCACAACGCAACCTCATACATACATTACTCATGTCATATGTATATACTGTACTCTATACATCTACTGCACCTTGCCTATGCCATTCTGTACCATCACTCATTCATATATCTTTATGTACATATTCTTCATCCCTTTACACTTGTGTGTATAAGGTAGTTGTTGTGAAGTTGTTAGCTTAGATTACTTGTTGGTTATTACTGCATTGTCGGAACTATAAGCACAAGCATTTCGCTACACTCGTATTAACATCTGCTAACCATGTGTATGTGATAAATAAAATTTGATTTGATTTGATTTTGAAAACTACTATATCGACCATGATCCTTTGGTAGTTAATGGTACCATCAACATGATCCTTTGGTAGTTACAGTCACCTTCAACATGATCCTTTGGTAGTTACAGTCACCTTCAACATGATCCTTTGGTAGTTACAGTCACCTTCAACATGATCCTTTGGTAATTACAGTCACCTTCAACATGATCCTTTGGTAGTTACAGTCACCTTCAACATGATCCTTTGGTAGTTACAGTCACCTTCAACATGATCCTTTGGTAGTTACAGTCACCTTCAACATGATCCTTTGGTAGTTACAGTCACCTTCAACATGATCCTTTGGTAGTTACAGTCACCTTCAACATGATCCTTTGGTAGTTAATGGTACCATCAACATGATCCTTTGGTAGTTACAGTCACCTTCAACATGATCCTTTGGTAGTTACAGTCACCTTCAACATGATCCTTTGGTAATTACAGTCACCTTCAACATGATCCTTTGGTAGTTACAGTCACCTTCAACATGATCCTTTGGTAGTTACGGCCACCTTCAACATGATTCTTACCAATTTGCTTGATGCCATTCAGCCCAAGGAGCTATGGTTTCCGGTCTAGAAGCACGGGTTCGACTGCTCCTACAGTTTTGTTTCAGTACTGCTGTTTAACTGACGTCCGGGTCAGAAAGACAATTTCCATACACGGCCACATAGAGAAATCAAATTAGAAAATTGCTAACAAGACAATTCAGTCATCACCTTTGTGCACAAAAAAAATCTATTTAATTATTCAAATAATTGTCACTGAGGAAGATTTTCTTTCATCACTCACAGCCAAAGATATTAAAATGTTATACTCCTCCATTGTCTTCCATGTTTTGTTGTGATGTTGGTCCGTATAAACTGGATTCAACCCGGATATAGATGGTCCATGAATCGGCGTATGTGAACGTGAGTAGATTACCTTGAAAACAACAGGCGGACATCTTGGACACAGTCTCTAGTTCTTATTATACCTCATTGATTCAGCCCCATTCAGCAATATGGCTCGTTTAAAATTCAAATACTTCAGGCTTCATGCGCCATCGAGAGTTTTTGTGGATGACGTCAGCACTATCACTATGTACTGCTTCTAATGTCTATGACATGAACGCCTGTTTCAAATAAATGCCGGGTCTAAATTAATTGTTTCCAAGGTTACCATAAATTACCATTCATTGTTTACGAGGTTTAATGCTTGATTTGTTACATTAAATATCTCAGTAATGACTCGAAAAAATTATGGCCAGTAAGAAACTGCTAACCATTGGCTGCCCACAGCTGAGAACTGTTAGCTAACTGGCAAGCACAAAAACAGTCAACAATTAAGACACCCCTATTGGCGAAAGTAAGAACTGACGAAAATGCACAGTCAAAGAGGAGAATAATCATTCTGTCAAGGAAAGTACTGAAGTAGAAAACAGAAAAGTGAAACAGTGGGTAAATGATAACACATTAGCGCAGGAAGAAATGTATTAAAATGCTGGAAATGAATGCTTAGTTAAAACAATTAAATATGGAAATGAGCAAAAGCTGTGTGCATTAAGGAAATAGACGCCTGGCTCAGAAAGAAGCCTGTCTCTCATGAGCTCCTGTTGTTGTTAGTGATTTAAGCAAATACATTTTTACAGTAGTTTCAGTTTCTCTCATGAAACACATTGTTGTTGCAGAGAAAAATAACTGTCTCCATGTTAAACCAGAAGAGGCCACCAATTCCTTTCAGTGTCAAGTTGAAGTGTTTTGTAATTAAAGGCGCTGAGGGCAGGCGCCACTCTTCGGTCATCCCTAGCCATGATCCATCATCGGCCTGACAGGCTGCACCCCTAGTAGGGAGCTGCTGGGTGTAGAGTTTCACTAATTATGATGCCACTCTATTGTCTGTAAACTGGAAACGGCTCCTCTCTTCGCCCTAGGTCAATTCATTCTGCCAGTGTCTAGGAGCGGCTCCGTATCAGCCAGGCATCATAAATCTACCTAGATACTCAGTGAAGAGGAACATGACTTCATAAAAAGTAGCAATCCAGCTTAATAGCATTAGGAGACGTGTCACACTCTGAGCTGGGATGCGGCCCGTGTACGGGGAGTACAGAGAGAATGAAAACAGAGATGATATCAGCCATCAGTCTGACATTCAGAGGACAGACAAGGCGTGTTAAATAATGAATACATGGCAAGGTTGTCATGCTGAGCATGTCGATGTAAAGTAATGGAGTGTGTGTGTGTGTGTGTGTGTGTGTGTGTGTGTGTGTGTGTGTGTGTGTGTGTGTGTGTGTGTGTGTGTGTGTGTGTTGCAGGAGTGTTTGAAGGCCAGTGCATTTATGAATCACTCGTATCCCAGACCAATCACATCCTGTCTGTCTCAGACAGACAGACAGACAGGCAGGCAGGCAGGCGGGCGGGCGGGCGGGCGGGCGGACGGACAGACGGACAGGCAGGCAGACAGCACTATGCAGGAAATGTTGAGGCAGAGGCTTGCATGAAAAACGTCCCTGTGTCTGTCCTTCAAACCGGGTCTCCTCCTCACACACCGAGTGTATATCGATTACAACGACTAAAGTTATTGCTCCACAAAGTACTGGATCAGAAAAGGAAAGACAGAAGCCCAGTGTGCCTGTTGGCGCAGTCATATCCCTGCTGTCTGTGGTGAGGCTAGCTAACCCTTCCAGGACGAGATGGTAAATATGGCAGCGTTTTCCTAGCGGCTGGGTCCGGGGGCTTGATGTGGTCTGGAGGCACAATCTTCCTGTGGTGAGAATGGGAAGTAGCAGATCTGCAGGGACTTAGAGAAGTAAGGCCATCATAAAGATGAATGGAGCGTTCAAAAGGCCTGTGGAGTGGAGTGGAGGGAGCTCCATGCACACGTCCTTCAAAACAAAAGTCCAACCCGCCGTCGTCCGGGAATACAAGGGGAGATCCAAAGACACACTTACTACTAGGTCTCCATCCCTAATTGAACCCTTTTCTCTAAAATAGTGCACTACTTTTGTCCAGGACAAATCAAAAGTGCACTATTTAAGTAAATAGCGAGGCATTTGAGACACACTGCAGCGTGTCCTCTGCCCTCTTTCCCCTCTCTGTTAGCATGTGACCATGCCACTTGTGTCACATGACGAGGGACTTTCTTGTGGTGGCATCACAGCTTGACGGCAAACAGAACCAGAGACCACGACCGCATGAAAGACTGAAAGATAGAGGGAGAGAGATAGAGAGAGAGAGATCCTACAAATAAAGTCCGGGAAAAGGGAGGAGGAGAATGGTGGAGGACTCGCCCCAAACCTCAACCAGCAAAGTCTTACTCTCGCAGAATACCAGACAAACCCAAGAAACAAGAGCAGAGTCTTAAAAAGGAAAGAGAGCAGGATAATTGACTGAGAGCTAATCACCCTGTTATTATATTTGTCAGGATTAATTACTTCCATACTGATTCTGCAAATAGTGCTTGTTGGCAAGCAATGGAGGGAGAGAGAGAGAGAGAAAGAAAGACAGAGCAAGAGAGAGAGAAAGCTACAGAGAGAGAGAGAGAGAGAGAGAGAGAGAGAGAGAGAGAGAGAGAGAGAGAGAGAGAGAGAGAGAGAGAGAGAGAGAGAGAGAGAGAGAGAGAGAGAGAGAGAGAGAGAGAGAGAGAGAGAGAGAGAGAGAGAGAGAGAGAGAGAGAGAGAGAGAGAGAGAGAGAGAGAGAGAGAGAGAGAGAGAGAGAGAGAGAGAGAGAGAGAGAGAGAGAGAGAGGAAGAAACAGGGAGAGTGTTGGGAGCTGGTGTGCGTGAACAAATGCCTCTATTTTCACATCCTCTGACCATAGCACCGCCTGTACTTTGATAAATGACATTGGCACATGGGTTGGAGTCTGTGCCATGGTCAGATGATATCAAATTAGAGCTCTTTGGTCACGCACACCAGTGGTGGGTTTGGCATTGAAAAACAGAAGCATATGCAGGAAAGTAACTCATACCTATTGGGGGCTATCTTACTTCCACTGGTCCTGGGGCTTCCTTGACAAGTTCAACAGCATCATGAACTTTACCAATTACCGGGACATTTTAGCCAAAAACCTGGTTGCCTCTGCCAGGAGCACAACACAAAAAGAGCAACACAAAAACCCCAAAGCACTAATCAAAATCCACAAAAAAAATTACATTTTGTAATGATCATCTCAGTCTCCATTGAAACCCCTGGTTTGAATTTAAGAGTGCAGTCCGGTAGTGCACACAAAGGATATTGAGGAAGATTCTGTATGGAGGAATGGTCTCGTATCCCTCCCTTCTCCAATCTCATAAAACATTTTAGAAAAAGGCTCAGTGTCATTATCCTCACAATGGGAGGGAGCTATAGTATTGAAAGGAGGGGTGCCAATTATCTTAAGAATATATATACACAGTACCAGTCAAAAGTTTGGACACACTCATACATTTTTTGGGGGGTAGAATAATAGTGAAGATATCAAAACTATGTAATAACACATATGGAAACATGTAGTAACCAAGAGTTCAACAAATCAACATTTATTTTACATTTGAGATTCTTCAAAGTAGCCACCCTTCGCCTTGATGACAGCTTTGCACACTCTTGGCATTCTCTCAACCAGCTTCATGAGAAATGATTTTTTGGACCCTACATGATTCCATATGTGTTATTTCATAGTAACGATGTCTTCACTATTATTCTACAACGTAGAAAAAAGTACAAAAATAGAGAAAAACCCTGGAATGAGTTGGTGTGTCCAAACTTTTGACTGGTACTGTATATATTTGTTTTCTCTTTCTCTGATTGTACAAAAGTATATAAATTCACAAATTTTTGGAGCATACAACATAGAAAATTATTTTGTAATATTTATTTTATACAGTCTTTTTTGCTCTCCTTTATCAAGAGTGACAATTATGGACTCCTCTGTACATCTAAACTCTGCCTGTATCTGTTAATCTGTTCCATGTTGCTTACCGCTGTTAGCTGCTGCCATTACTCTGCCATTACTGTTCTGCTGCTCAATACTAATGGCATGGTAACCAGCAAGGCCAGGGTCGTGGAGGGCCAGCTGTGGGCTGGAGACCCAATCTGAAGGAGACCCAGCTGGTACAAGGAGGAGAGGAGAGGAGGGTGGCTCTGGTGCTCTGGTTTGGTTCTCTTTTCCCACCACAGCATAATTTCCATTCACACATCAAACATCAAAGCAGTGAGACTTAAGAGGAGGAACGATCAGAGTAGACTACTGCAGGAGGGCACCGCATTGCAGAGGGAAAAAGTAATATATTTTTACTGTTAAGTATGTATTTGTTTATTCTTTTTTTACCCCCTTTTTCTCCCCAATTTTGTGATATTCAATTGCGATCTAATTACAATCTTGTCTCATCGCAGCAACTGCCCAACGGGCTCGGGAGAGGCAAAGGTCGAGTCATGCGTCCTCCAAAATATGACTCGCAAAACCGCGCTCCTTAACACCCTCCCGCTTAACCCGGAAGCCAGCAGCACCAAACTGTCGGAGGAAACACCGTTGAACTGACGATAGTCCACCACAAGGAGTCGCTATAGCACAATGAGCCAAGTAAAGCCCCCCACAGCCAAACCCTCCCCTAACCCGGACGACACTAGGCCAATTGTGCATTGCCCTATGGGACTCCAGGTCACAACCCGGGATGGAACCCGGGTCTGTAGTGACACCTTATTAAGCACTGTGATGCAATGCCTTAGACCGCTGCGCCACTCGCGAGGCCCAGTAAAGTTACGCTTTATAGAGCTATAGTAGCTGATTTCCCATGAGGTGTTCTGTCTGGGTCAGGGTCAGTGTCAGGGTCAGGGTCTGGGTCAGGGTCAGGGTCTGGGTCAGGGTCAGTGTCTGGGTCAGGGTCAGTGTCTGGGTCAGGGTCTGGTCTGGGGCAGGGTCTGGTCTGGGTCAGGGTCTGGTCAGGGTCAGTGTCTGGGTCAGGGTCTGTTCAGGGTCAGTGTCTGGGTCAGGGTCTGGGTCAGTGTCTGGGTCAGGGTCTGGGTCAGGGTCAGGGTCAGTGTCAGTGTCAGTGTCTGGGTCAGGGTCAGGGTCAGTGTCTGGGTCAGGGTCTGGGTCAGGGTCAGGGTCAGGGTCAGGGTCAGGGTCTGGGTCAGGGTCTGGGTCAGGGTCTGGGTCAGGGTCAGGGTCAGTGTCTGGACCAGGGTCTGTTTCTGGACCAGGGTCAGTGTCTGGTCTGGGTCAGGATCTGGGTCAGGGTCTGGTCTGGGTCAGGGTCAGTGTCAGGGTCAGTGTCTGGGTCAGGGTCAGGGTCAGTTTCTGGGTCTGGTCTGGGTCAGGGTCTGGTCTGGGTCAGGGTCTGATCTGGGTCAGGATCTGGGTCAGGGTCAGTGTCTGGACCAGGGTCAGTGTCAGGGTCAGTGTCTGGGTCAGGGTCAGGGTCAGTGTCTGGGTCTGGGTCAGTGTCAGGGTCAGTGTCTGGGTCAGGGTCAGTGTATGGACCAGTGTCAGTGTCAGGGTCAGTGTCAGGATCTGGGTCAGGGTCAGTGTCTGGATCAGGGTCAGTGTCAGGGTCAGGGTCTGGACCAGGGTCAGTGTCTGGACCAGGGTCAGTGTCAGGGTCAGTGTCTGGGTCAGGGTCAGTGTATGGACCAGGGTCAGGGTCAGTGTCTGGGTCTGGGTCAGTGTCTGGACCAGGGTCAGTGTCTGGGTCAGTGTCTGGGTCAGGGTCAGTGTCTGGGTCAGGGTCAGGGTCAGGGTCTGGGTCAGGGTCTGGACCAGGGTCAGGGTCTGGGTCAGGGTCTCTCTGGCTCCAAGTGAAGGCTGTGTCATGATTCTTCACTCTTTTCCAAAAGTGTGCACTTCCACCATTGTCAAATCCATACCAGAAAGTGTGCACGTCAAGTGCACACTTTGGGGGAAGGGTAAATAATAAGGATGCAGACATACATGAACACGTACCACCAGTGTGATATTCAGCTACTCTATACATGAACACGTACCACCAGTGTGATATTCAGCTACTCTATACATGAACACGTACCACCAGTGTGATATTCAGCTACTCTGTACATGAACACGTACCACCAGTGTGATGTTCAGCTACTCTATACATGAACACGTACCACCAGTGTGATGTGTAGCTACTCTGTACATGAACACGTACCACCAGTGTGATATTCAGCTACTCTATACATGAACACGTACCAACAGTGTGATATTCAGCTACTCTGTACATGAACACGTACCACCAGTGTGATGTGTAGCTACTCTGTACATGAACACGTACCACCAGTGTGATGTGTAGCTACTCTGTACATGAACACGTACCACCAGTGTGATGTGTAGCTACTCTGTACATGAACACGTACCACCAGTGTGATGTTCAGCTATACAGTGCATTCGTAAAGTATTCAGACCCCTTGACTTATTCCACATTTTGTGACATTACAGCCTCATTCTAAAATGGATTTTAGTTTTTTTTCCTCATCAATCTACACACAGTACCCCATAACGACAAAGCGAAAACAGCTTTTTAGAAATTTTTGCAAATGTAATTAAAAAGAAAACACTGAAGTCTAACATTTAAATAAGTATTCAGACCCTTTGCTATGCTTGTCTGAAGGAAGAACTGTACTGGTGTTGGGTCTGTGTGGAGACTGTTTAAACACGGCAGAAAGCTGAGACAATATGATGCCCCATCACCTTATTAATTCAGCCACTTACTTAGATAACTAGCAAGTTCAACTTATGGGTCGCATTAATGCAGAATTTTGTGTTTTTCACACAGATTTTTTTATATTTTTAACACAGATCTAAAATGCTTCTTATTGTAATTTCTACCTGGCATCAGAAATTGTGTACTTCTGTTGCAATTCTCCACACAGATGAGAAAACCCAAACAGACATTCTATTAGCTGAAAGCACTCTGACTGATGTGTAGTTACTTCTCTACAGTACTTTTCTCCATGTAGCCAGCCAACCTTTCTCCAGTAAAAAGACAGATTAACTTTAAGCAAAAACATTAAGAAATGTGCCTGGCTACATTCTTTCTACGATAAACATTAGAAATATGATGGCAACCTTAAATTACATTTTGGGCAAAAAGGCAAACTCAGCTCCGCCCTTCATTGAATCAGATGGCTCATTCATTACAAAACCCACTAATATTACCAACTACTTTAATCAGTTTGTTCATTGGCAAGATTCATTGGTACATAACATACACACTACACACACGTCCACCTGGATAGTGTAGTTGTAGAGTAGTGGCCGGGGGGCATACGCTTAATGTATTGTGAAATCTGTTGTAAAATGTATTTTAATGTTTAAGAGTTGTATTGTAATATATATTACTGCCTTCATTTTTGCAGGACCCCAGGAAGAGTAGCTGTTGCCTTGGCATCAGCTAATGGGGGTCCATAATAATAAATACAAATACAAAATATAAATACAAATACAAATGCATAGATTTAGCTAAAAATACCTTCCTTTTTCATCGTAAGCTCATTCACTTGTGTGGCTGCCAGCCAAATAGCATTGCACTTCTGTTGTCATCTAAGAATGAAGCTATTTTCTCCAGAAGGTGTTTCTGTTATTGAAAAATATAGTTGCTTGTCCCTGATGACTCTGATCCCTCTATTGAAGCAAAAAAACACTGTTGACTTTCAATATAAAACACGACGCCTGTCAACACACAGCTGGACTCATCTGCTCCTGTTTTCTCCTAGTATGTTATTTCTAAACAAACACGTGACTGGCTCAACTGTTCTGGGGAACTACGGTAAGCTTCATCATGTAAAATGATGTGACAGATGAAATGAAGAACCCTATCTGCTTCACCTTCTAATGCATGGATTTACTTCAAAAGTAACTACAAATATTGACAACTTAGCTTCAACGGTATTGACGTGGCCATTTCCAAATATCCCAGTATACCGCCCACACCTAACATCTCCACCTCCCCTGCATCATCCTATCACAGAACACACACTGATATTTATTTATTTAACCTTTATTTAACTAGGCAAGTCAGTTAAGAACCAGTTCTTACTTTCAATGACGGCCTAGGAACAGTGGGTTAACTGCCTTGTTCAGGAAAAGAACAACAAATGTTTACCTTGTCAGCTCAGGGATTCGATCTTGTAACCTTTCAGTTAAAACTCCAAAACTCTAACCACTAGGCTACCTGCCATGCAGACAGAAAGACAGACCGGTACCCCCTGTATATAGCCTCCACATTGACTCTGTACTGGTACCCACTGTATATAGTCTTCACATTGACTCTGTACCGGTACCCCCTGTATATAGCGTCCACATTGACTGTACTGGTACCCCCTGTATATAGCCTCCACATTGACTCTGTACTGGTACCCACTGTATATAGTCTTCACATTGACTCTGTACCGGTACCCCCTGTATATAGCCTCCACATTGACTCTGTACAGGTACCCCCTGCATACAGCCTCCACATTGACTGTACTGGTACCCCCTGTATATAGCCTCCACATTGATTCTGTACTGGTACCCCCTGTATATAGCCTCCACATAGATTCTGTACTTGTACCCCTTGTATATAGCCTCCACATTGACTCTGTACTGGTACCCCCTGTATATAGCCTCCACATTGACTCTGTACCGGTACCCCCTGTATATAGTCTCCACATTGACTCTGTACCGGTACCCCCTGCATACAGCCTCCACATTGACTGTACTGGTACCCCCTGTATATAGCCTCCACATTGATTCTGTACTGGTACCCCCTGTATATAGTCTCCACATTGACTATGTACTGGTACCCCCTGTATATAGCCTCCACATTGACTCAGTACCGGTACCCCCTGTATATAGTCTCCACGTTGACTCTGTACCGGTACCCCCTGCATACAGCCTCCACATTGACTCTGTACCGGTACCCCCTATATAGCCTCCACATTGAATCTGTACCGGTACCCCCTGCATATAGCCTCCACATTGACTCTGTACCGGTACCCCCTGTATATAGCCTCCACATTGACTCTGTACCAGTATCCCCTGTATATAGCCTCCACATTGACTCTGTACCCGTACCCCCTGTATATAGCCTCCACATTGACTCTGTACCCGTGCCCCCTGTATATATCCTCCACATTGACTCTGTACCGGTACCCCCTGTATATAGTCTCCACATTGACTCTGTACCGGTACCCCCTGTATATAGCCTCCACATTGACTCTGTACCCGTACCCCCTGTATATAGCCTCCACATTGACTCTGTACCCGTGCCCCCTGTATATATCCTCCACATTGACTCTGTACCGGTACCCCCTGTATATAGTCTCCACATTGACTCTGTACCGGTACCCCCTGTATATAGCCTCCAGTGAGGCTATATACAGCACATTTGTGGACATGCACATTTGTGGCCTGCTGGAGGTCATTTTGCAGGGCTCTGGCAGTGCACCTCCTTGCACTAAGGCGGATGTAGCGGTCCTGCTGCTGGGTTGTTGCCCTCCTACGGCCTCCTCCACGTCTCCTGATGTACTGGCCTGTCTCCTGGTAGCGCCTGCATGCTCTGGACACTACGCTGACAGACACAGCAAACCTTTTTGCCACAGTTCGCATTGATGTGCCATCCTGGATGAACTGCACTACCTGAGCCACTTGTGTGGGTTGTAGACTCCGTCTCATGCTACCACTAGAGTGAGAGCACCGCCAGCATTCAAAAGTGACCAAAACATCAGCCAGGAAGCATAGGAACTGAGAAGTGGTCTGTGGTCACCACCTGCAGAATCACTCCTGTTTTGGGGGGTGTCTTGCTAATTGCCTATAATTTCCACCTTTTGTCTATTCCATTTGCACAACAGCATGTGAAATGTATTGTCAATCAGTGTTGCTTCCTAAGTGGACAGTTTGATTTCACAGAAGTGTGATTGACTTGGAGTTACATTGTGTTGTTTAAGTGTTCCCTTTATTTTTTTGAGCAGTGTATTTCACCACCTGAGGAAGTGGGACCTTAAAACACTTAGCTAGATTGCTAACTCTAAATATGATGTTGTCACTAGATAGCCGTGTAGGCTAACTGATTCATCAGAAAATGTAGGCTAATGTCCGACAAAAACTTTTCAGCGGTAGACCTAGGCTACTTAAGGTAGGCCTGTTCTCTGCAAATGGCAAGTTCAGCTCCGCGTTCGCATCAACACCGTACTAGACAGCCTACTCTGGTTGTAAAATGGTTCCATGAACTCAATATTAAGAGGTGAGAAATACGCTATATACTGACAGAAAGCGGTGAGTCTCCTCTCTGTAATAGAACAAAAGTAGTTGCTTTTAAAACTGTATTTTTTCCCTAATAGCATTTGAGCAAAATGTCAGGTGCTTGTGCTTCTCAGAGTGCATGTCTCCCTCCTCCGTGTCACAGTGGGGAGAGTGAGAGTCAGAAGCCGATAGCCAAACAGGGACAGGCAGATACTTTCATAGCAGGAATCAACATAATAAAACAACATAATGCCTATATTACTGTTGGACAAATAATTGTTTTAGAACAATCTACAGGAATGCTGTGAAGCAAAATCAACGAAAATTGCTTCGGTAAGAGGAAGGCAATGTCGGTGTCGGTAATTTTGGGGTTATCGTCCCAGCTCTAACTCAGAGTGTTCCTATAGCACCATAGTTCTAGAACACAGTTTTTCTAGCTCTGTAGTTCTAGAACTCAGCGTTGCTAACTACTGGTTCTAGAAGTCCGGGGTGTTTCTAGCTCCGTAGTTCTAGAACTCAGCGCTCCTAACTACTGGTTCTAGAAGTCAGGGGTGTTTCTAGCTCTGTAGTTCTAGAACTCGGCGTTCCTGACTACTGGTTCTAGAAGTCAGGAGTGTTTCTAGCTCCGTAGTTCTAGAACTCAGCGCTCCTAACTACTGGTTCTAGAAGTCAGGGGTGTTTTTAGCTCCGTAGTTCTAGAACTCAGTGTTCCTAACTACTGGTTCTAGAAGTCAGGGGTGTTTCAAGCTCTGTAGTTCTAGAACTCAGCGTTGCTAACTACTGGTTCTAGAAGTCCGGGGTGTTTCTAGCTCCGTAGTTCTAGAACTCGGCGTTCCTAACTACTGGTTCTAGAAGTCAGGGGTGTTTCTAGCTCCGTAGTTCTAGAACTCAGCGTTCCTAACTACTGGTTCTAGAAGTCAAGAGTTTTTCTAGCTCCGTAGTTCTAGAACTCAGCGCTCCTAACTACTGGTTCTAGAAGTCAGGGGTGTTTCTAGCTCTGTAGTTCTAGAACTCAGCGCTCCTAACTACTGGTTCTAGAAGTCAGGGGTGTTTCTAGCTCCGTAGTTCTAGAACTCAGCGTTCCTAACTACTGGTTCTAGAAGTCAGGGGTGTTTCTAGCTCCGTAGTTCTAGAACTCAGCGCTCCTGACTACTGGTTCTAGAAGTCAGGGGTGTTTCTAGCTCCGTAGTTCTAGAACTCAGCGCTCCTAACTACTGGTTCTAGAAGTCCGGGGTGTTTCTAGCTCCGTAGTTCTAGAACTCGGCGTTCCTAACTACTGGTTCTAGAAGTCAGGGGTGTTTCTAGCTCCGTAGTTCTAGAACTCAGCGTTCCTAACTACTGGTTCTAGAAGTCAAGAGTTTTTCTAGCTCCGTAGTTCTAGAACTCAGCGCTCCTAACTACTGGTTCTAGAAGTCAGGGGTGTTTCTAGCTCTGTAGTTCTAGAACTCAGCGCTCCTAACTACTGGTTCTAGAAGTCAGGGGTGTTTCTAGCTCCGTAGTTCTAGAACTCAGTAGAGAGAAAGAGAGCGGCAAGCACATCAGAAAAATCCCTGCATGTTTGTTTTGTCTATCTTTGCAAACTATAGATGGAAGTCTTGGCTAAGTCCCCTATTCCTCTGACTGACTCATCAGATTTCTTACACATCTAATCCGATTCCATCTAAGAGAAACGAGAGAACCTTGGCTCTTTGCTACTGTATGATGGTGAGACAGGGAGCAGGCCTGCATTTCACCTTTATCTTTACACACTAAATCCCTTGTCTGATGTGGCCCTTTGAAACCTTTTAGAAAAGGACCACAACAAGACACATTTATCTGTACTTCTGGATTGTTCTCCGAATTCTCCTTGATTTTGAGATTTTCTCTAAATATGTTTAATGCGTGCTGTTTTATCTTCCTGATTGCTACGGTCAGCCAACAAACGAAGGGCATATTACCACCATATCAAATCACAAGACAGACACACCATACGTGAATAAAACACACAAGGTCCAGGACACAAAAACCCAACGCACAGACAGAACAAGCAGGAAGTAAAGCAGTGATCATCATCAGCCATTTACCCTTTTACTAAGCCATCTCTAATTTCTGCTCCTGACGTGGCTTGTGTGTGTGTGTGTGTGTGTGTGTGTGTGTGTGTGTGTGTGTGTGTGTGTGTGTGTGTGTGTGTGTGTGTGTGTGTGTGTGTGTGTGTGTGTGTGTGTGTGTGTGTGTGTTTTTGGTTTTACAATCCTTGTGGAGACCAGAAGTCCTCACAAGGATAGCAAAACAAGGAACATTAAGGCACAAATGGAGACATTTCGCCGGGTCCCCACGAGGAAAAAGGATATTTTAGGCTTAGGGGTTAGGGTTAGAACTAGGAATAGGTGTAAGGTTTAGGAATTATGGTTAGGGGTTAAGGTTAGGTTTAAGGTTAGGATTAGGTTAGGTTTCGGGAAAATAAGATTTAGGGAAAATAAGAATTGTTTGGTCCCCACAAGGATAGTGTGTGTGTGTGTGTGTGTGTGTGTGTGTGTGTGTGTGTGTGTGTGTGTGTGTGTGTGTGTGTGTGTGTGTGTGTGTGTGTGTGTGTGTGTGTGTGTGTGTGTGTGTGTGTGTGGGTGGGTGGGTGTGTGTGTGTGTGTGTGTGTGTGTGTGTGTGTGTCTGTGTGGGTGGGTGTGTGTGTGTGTGTTTTAATGTGGTCGGTGTGGCTCTGGGAAGCTTTTCTGTACAGAGAAACAGATGTATCTAGTCAAAGGGAGGGAGAGAGGGCATCCCAGTAACATCACTGTCCCTGAGAAAGAGGATCGATTACAGGGATCTATTGAGGGGCCAGTGGATCCAGTTTCATGGCATCGGCCATGTGTGACCGCCAACGTGATGGTGCCACGTAGACTGTCTGCTGGGGACTGGAGGCGTTTGGAGACACACACACACACACACACACACACACACACACACACACACACACACACACACACACACACACACACACACACACACACACACACACACACACACACACACACACACACCCAACCTCCTTGTTGTTCACCTCAGAGATCTGTACCTGTATTCACCTCTAACAGAACACACGGATGTATCCCAAATGGCACCCTATTCCCATAGGGAATGGTCAAAAGTACTTCACTATCTAGGGAATATGGTGCCTTAGGGCTCAGGTCTAAAGTAGTACACTATCTAGGGAATAGGGTTCTATAGGGCTCTGGTCCAAAGTAGTGCACTATCTAGGGAATATGGGTCCATTTGGGATGAATACAGGGACAGACAGACAACTAAATCAGGGACTCTTGTCCTTTCAGTTCGGGTTTCAAGCCCATTCAGTTTCAGCCACTTTCAAAGAGCTTCAATGCCTTGCAATGGAATAGCATTGGCTCAATGCCTAAACAACTTACAGGGCTAAGACCCGGGTCGTAAAACAGAGGTCCGGGAACCAAGATGTCCCTAAGGGTCACTAAGGTTTAATAACTTACATAAATTATTGTGTCTGTTGAGTTCACACAGAATTTGAGAAGGGTGCAATTGTGGCCTGCAATTCGAGGTATTCCTGCATGTGGGCATTCCTGCATCTACAGGAACCCCAGTTTATGCTTCTAGGACAGCTAGGACAGGCGGGAGGCTGGGGCACTCCAATACAGTAGGTGAAATTAATGCACAATAATGTAGGATGCCAGCCACCGATAAACCCCACAGAAGAAGGGGCGGGGGCAACAACGGTAGCTGGCACACCTACACCGGTAGACAATGTCCTTCGTCCCCGCCCGTCGGGCACTGTTTTTCCCCAGTTCTGTTAACGACGGTGAGGGCAGGTGTTTGGCAGGTGGGAGCGAAGGACACTGTTTGCTAGCTTAGCCAGCTAGTCCGGTACACAGCAGACGGGAGGCTAGTTAGCTAACATACGGTGTCAACCCCTGCTGTGCTAGCGGGAAGCGGAGGAGACCAGTAGACAGTGTCCTTTGCCTCCATCTGTCGGGCACGGTTTTCTCCGGTACACAGCAGGAACGCCCACATGCAGGAATGACCACATGCAGTAACGCCCACATGCAGGAATGACCACATGCAGGAATGCCCACATACAGGAATGACCACATGCAGGAACGCCCACATGCAGGAACGCCCACATGCAGGAACGCACACATGCAGGAACGCCCACATGCAGGAACGCCCACATGCAGGAACGCCCACATGCAGGAACGCCCACATGCAGGAACGCCCACATGCAGGAACGCCCACATACAGGAATGACCACATGCAGGAACGCCCACATACAGGAATGACCACATGCAGGAACGCCCACATGCAGGAACGCCCACATGCAGGAACGCCCCGAATGGGGGGCTGCAGTTGCACACTATTGCAGAACTTTGATTCAGTAGATATGGGTTATAATTACTCTGGAGCGGTATACCGTATATACCGTATACCGGGGTATTTGGAAAAAGCCACGGGATGGTTTTTCAATACAGTCAATACCGTTGAAGCTATTTCTTTGAAGTTTAGTAATACATTTTAATATTTGTATCTACTTTTTAAATAAATACCTGCAGTCAACTTGTGCAATACGTTAGGAGATTATCATGTTCAGATAGGGTTCTTCATTTCATCTGTCACATTATTTTACTTTATAAAGCTTTCCGTAGTTCCTCAGAACAGTTGAACCAGTCACATGTTTGTTTGTAAATAGCACAACGGGAGAAAACAGGAGCAGATGAGTCCAGCTGTGTGTTGACAGGCATCATGTTTTATATTGAAAGTCAACAGTGTTTTTTATTCTTCCAGAGAGTGATCAGGGATGTGCAACTATAGTTGTCCATCACAGAAAACACATTAGTGCAACACATTTGGCAGAAAGTAGCTTCATTTTCATCAGATGATAACAGAAATGCTGTGCTTTTGAGCGTACAATGAAAAAGCAATGTATTTTTTGCAAAAAAACGATGCATGCCCATCGTATTTCTAATGTTTATTTATCATAGAAAAAATGTAGCCAGCTACACTTCCTAATGTTTTGGATAAAGTTAATCTTAGAAAAGATTACCAGAGAAAAGTTTACCAGAGAAAAGTTTACCAGAGAAAAGTTTACCAGAGAAGAGTAGGCTGGCTACACTGGGAAAAGTAGCTAAAAAAAGTAGCTACTCATCAAATCAAATTGTATTTGTCACATGGGCCGAATACAACACCTTACAGTGAAATGGTTACTTACGAGCCCCTAACCAACAATGCAGTTTCTAAAAAATCTGAATAAGAATAAGTGATAAAAGTAACAAGTAGTTAAAGAGCAGCAGTAATATAACAATAGCGAGACTATATACAGGGGGGTACCGATACAGAGTCAATGTGTGGGGGCATCGGTTAGTTGAGGTAATATGTACAGTACATGCAGGTAGAGTTATTAAAGTGACTATGCGTAGATGACATCAGAGAGTAGTAGTGGTGTAAAGAGGTGGAGAGGGGGGGGGGGGGTGGCAACGCAAATAGTCCGGGTAGCCATTTGACTAGATGTTCAGGAGTCTTATGGCTTGGGGGTAGAAGCTGTTTAGAAGCCTCTTGGACCTAGACTTGGCACTCCGGTACCGCTTGCCGTGCGGTAGCAGAGAGAACAGTCTATGACTAGGGTGGCTGGAGTCTTTGACAATTTTTAGGGCCTTCCTCTGACACCGCCTGGCATAGAGGTCCTGGATGGCAGGAAGCTTGGCCCCGTTCGCACTACCCTCTGTAGTGCCTTGCGGTCAGAGGCCGAGCAGTTGCCATACCAGGCAGTGATGCAACCAGTCAGGATTCTCTCGATGTTACAGCTGTAGAACCTTTTGAGGATCTGAGGACCCATGCCAAATCTTTTGTCTCCTGAGTGGGAATAGGTTTTGTCGTGCCCTCTTCACGACTGTCTTAGTGTGTTTGAACCATGATAGTTTGTTGGTGATGTGGACACCAAGGAACTTGAAGCTCTCAACCTGCTCCACTGCAGCCCCGTTGATGAGAATGGGGGCGTGCTCGGTCCTCTTTTTCCTGTAGTCCACAAGCAACTCCTTAGTCTTGATCACGTTGAGGGAGAAGTTGTTGTCCTGGTACCACACGGCCAGGTCTCTGGCCTCCTCCCCATAGGCTGGCTTGTCATTGTCGGTGATCAGGCCTACCACTGTTGTGGCATCAGTCAGAGCGCTGTCGGCCGTTTGGGAATTTTCATCCGAGTGGAAAAGTGCAACTGAAGCACAAAATGTGTTTGATGCCGAGTAGGGAAATACAACAAGCATTTTAGATCTGCGTTGATTTTCTTCTCTTTCTTCTCGGCCCTTCTGCTCCTCCCCCTACTTCTCCGAGCCGAGAAGGCAGGCCCCGTTGCCCTAGCGACTCCAGACTCCACACAGACACAGAGGGAAACACACTGTGTTCCATAGCCAGTACTGTTCTTCCTTCAGAAAAGCACGCGTCAAAACATTTCTTTGCATTCTGATAATAGATGCCCAGTGGGCTTTTTTTTGCGGGGGTAATAGCCTAATAGCATAAATGAGAAAAGGAATAACAACATGAACATCTGCATACTGCCAACCCTAGTTGTCATAACCTTATCTTTGCAGTGCTCTCCCCACCTCCCACAATCCACTTAACTGTATCCTGTGCACTTAGCTAAGTCAAAGTCAACTCCTTCCCTTGTTCATGTCTCTGTTTAGCTCTCTGTCCTCTCCACGCCTTGCCTTGTTAACAGTAACACCCCAGTCCTGCCCACTTAGCTATGTCCATGCTCTATGCTGTCTAACTTGTACTGTCCATTCCTCCTTGCCTTGTACACTCCCCAGTCCTGCCCTCTTACTCCCTATGCTGTCCATTCCTTGCCTTGTACACTCCCCAGTCCTGCCCTCTTACTCCCTATGCTGTCCACTTCTTGCCTTGTACATTCCCCAGTCCTGCCCTCTTACTCCCTATGCTGTCCACTCCTTGCCTTGTACATTCCCCAGTCCTGCCCTCTTACTCCCTATGCTGTCCATTCCTTGCCTTGTACACTCCCCAGTCCTGCCCTCTTACTCCCTATGCTGTCCATTCCTTGCCTTGTACACTCCCCAGTCCTGCCCTCTTACTCCCTATGCTGTCCATTCCTTGCCTTGTACACTCCCCAGTCCTGCCCTCTTACTCCCTATGCTGTCCACTCCTTGCCTTGTACACTCCTCAGTCCTGCCCTCTTACTCCCTATGCTGTCCACTCCTTGCCTTGTACACTCCCCAGTCCTGCCCTCTTACTCCCTATGCTGTCCACTCCTTGCCTTGTACACTCCCCAGTCCTGCCCTCTTACTCCCTATGCTGTCCACTCCTTGCCTTGTACACTCCCCAGTCCTGCCCTCTTACTCCCTATGCTGTCCACTCCTTGCCTTGTACACTCCTCAGTCTTGCCCTCTTACTCCCTATGCTGTCCACTCCTTGCCTTGTCCACTCCCCAGTCCTGCCCTCTTACTCCCTATGCTGTCCACTCCTTGCCTTGTACACTCCCCAGTCCTGCCCTCTTACTCCCTATGCTGTCCACTCCTCCTTGCCTTGTACACTCCCCAGTCCTGCCCTCTTACTCCCTATGCTGTCCACTCCTTACCTTGTACACTCCCTGTATGTCCACACCTTACCTTGTACACTTCTGTGTCCTGCCCACTCAGCTATGTCCACTCCATGTTTTGTACTCTCCTGTACTCCACTTGCCTTGTACAATCCTCAGTCTTGCCCACTCATTTATGTCACTCCCTATGCTGTCTAGCTGTCCACTCCTTGTCTTGTTAACTCCCAAGTCTGGTCCAGTCCACTACTTATCCCTGCTGTCCACTTGTCCTGTCTGTCAGTGGGTGCTTCCTGCAACTGCAGGAGGGGAAAGGCGACAATTAGCTTTTTTCGACCACAAAATGCCTGCTGGGCCTCTATCAAGCCAAGCCCCTGCTGCAGGGAAATAACTCTCCATTTATTTAGAGAGCCGGTGACTTCCTTTGGGGGGGGGTGTGTGTGTGTGTGTGTGTGTGTGTGTGTGTGTGTGTGTGTGTGTGTGTGTGTGTGTGTGTGTGTGTGTGTGTGTGTGTGTGTGTGTGTGTGTGTGTGTGTGTGTGTGTGTGTGTGTGTGTGTGTGTGTGTGTGTGTGTGTGTGTGTGTGTGTGTGTGGCTGAGCCTGTCATTCCTCTGGAGCAGGGCTGGAACAGAGAGCTGAGCTACATCCCCAATAGCACCTTATTCCCTACATAGTGCACTACTTTTGACCGATGTCCTATGAGCCCTGGTCAAAAGTAGTGTACTGTATAGAGAATAGGGTGCCATATGGGACGCAAACAAGAGACCTCAGTGGCCGGTGGCTGACCCTTTCAGAGTCGGAGTTCACAGTTCACAGGAAAGGTCATGTCCAGTCCCACACACATTAAGAATTCTATATCCTGACATGATGTTATTGGTTACATTTATTGGTTGCTCAAACCTGGAGCTATATGTGATGCCACTAAAACACATGGTTGGGGATCCGTTAGTGTTCTGGTGATTATTTTGAATCCCCTCCAAATCTCTAGTGGTTTATGATGTTTGAACCATGTCATATGTTTACACCAAAGAGAAAAGAATACAGGTAATTTGACCTTAATAACAACTATATGAAGTCTTTAGTAATAATTTCCTAAACGGGGAAGCAAGCAAAACAAACAATTGGTTTTGGGGTTTTACCGGGAATATAAAACCAGTGTCTGACATAACTTTAACTTTCTACCGTGTAAAACAAAAATACTCACTAGGAACAATTAGAACACAACACTCAACAAGCGGAACGGACCCAGAATGGGGGTCAATACGGACCGATCAAATCTAAACTCTGTCGGGGGTGTCCACTCCTAGTATCATATGAATGCACATGAGACATGGTAAAATGTGTACAATTACCTTTAAAACAGCAACATTTTCTCTCTGCCAACAAAAGGGTTGTGAACAGTTTGAACAGTTTGGGGTCGCATGGGTTGTGAGGTGGGGATTTGTTACTACGCCGATTAATGACGATATCTACCCGGACCACACACGATTGTGTGTCCGCACATTCTCAAAATGTAATTGAGTACCCCACTATACATACTAACAGAGAACTATTAGAAGAGCAATGTGTGTTCTCTTCATTCCCCAGTCCACCTGGCCGTGCTGCTGCTCCAGTTTCAACTGTTCTGCCTGCGGCTATGGAACCCTGACCTGTTCACCGGACGTGCTACCTGTCCCAGACCTGCTGTTTTCAACTCTCTAGAGACCGCAGGAGCGGTAGAGATACTCTTAATGATTGGCTATGAAAAGCCAACTGACATTTACTCCTGAGGTGCTGACCTGTTGCACCCTCGACAACTACTGTGATTATTATTATTTGACCATGCTGGTCATTTATGAACATTTGAACATCTTGGCCATGTTCTGTTATAATCTCCACCCGGCACAGCCAGAAGAGGACTGGCCACCCCTCATAGCCTGGTTCCTCTCTAGGTTTCTTCCTAGGTTTTGGCCTTTCTAGGGAGTTTTTCCTAGCCACCATGCTTCTACACCTGCATTGCTTGCTGTTTGGGGTTTTAGGCTGGGTTTCTGTACAGCACTTTGAGATATCAGCTGATGTACAAAGGGCTATATAAATCAATTTGATTTGATTCATATCAACAGCAGATAACAATCCATTTTGATTTAAACTCATTATATGAATCTAAAAGCTTAGGCACATCAAACACATTTACCTTCAGATAAATTCAATTGCATTCTGATAGTCAAAAACAATTGTTTGTTGTATGAGTTGATAGAATTGTCAGAAAACACGGGGCGGCTCTATGGGACAGGGCGGCTCTAAGGCCTATTCATCTTGTTGGCCTATTCATCTTGTTGGCCTACTCATCTTGGTGTCCTACTCATCTTGTTGGCCTATTCATCTTGTTGTCCTACTCATCTTGTTGGCCTACTCATCTTGTTGGCCTACTCATCTTGTTGGCCTACTCATCTTGTTGGCCTATTCGTCTTGTTGTCCTACTCATCTTGTTGGCCTACTCATCTTGTTGGCCTACTCATCTTGTTGGCCTATTCATCTTGTTGGCCTACTCATCTTGTTGGCCTATTCATCTTGTTGGCCTATTCATCTTGTTGGCCTATTCATCTTGTTGGCCTACTCATCTTGGTGTCCTACTCATCTTGTTGGCCTATTCATCTTGTTGTCCTACTCATCTTGTTGGCCTATTCATCTTGTTGGCCTACTCATCTTGTTGGCCTACTCATCTTGTTGGCCTATTCGTCTTGTTGTCCTACTCATCTTGTTGGCCTACTCATCTTGTTGGCCTATTCATCTTGTTGGCCTACTCATCTTGTTGGCCTACTCATCTTGTTGGCCTATTCGTCTTGTTGTCCTACTCATCTTGTTGGCCTACTCATCTTGTTGGCCTATTCATCTTGTTGGCCTATTCATCTTGTTGGCCTATTCATCTTGTTGGCCTACTCATCTTGTTGGCCTATTCATCTTGATGGCCTATTCATCTTGTTGGCCTATTCATCTTGTTGGCCTATTCATCTTGTTGGCCTATTCATCTTGTTGGCCTACTCATCTTGTTGGCCTACTCATCTTGTTGGCCTATTCATCTTGTTGGCCTACTCATCTTGTTGGCCTACTCATCTTGTTGGCCTATTCATCTTGTTGGCCTATTCATCTTGTTGGCCTACTCATCTTGTTGGCCTATATCCAATATCTTCAATATGCTCCTCAAAATTCGATAAAGACTTGCGCAGTTGTGTCCCCGATGTGTTCACTTGTAGCCTGTGAGAACGACCCGATCACATGATGGGCATTGGCAAATAAGAATTGAGCTATCTGAGAGATCCACGTGAGTGAGATGTGCTTCGGAGCAAGCAGCCGAGAGACGGGAATAATAATGATTATATTACAGCAAAAGGCATGGATTTGTTTTAGGGGACATTACGGCCACACAGAGGGAATGCCGCAGGGAAATTCGAGGCATATTGTGAATGAGAGACTAATGAGGTACGTACAACATGCATAACAATCAGAGCTCATGCCTTTCATGCAGCTTTTTTTCCAAATCATCATTAGAGTCGCATCATGCAGCCTTACAATGTATTAAACATCCAAACATATAGCCCAACGTTTGTACCACAACTAAAGTTGGATAAATAACTCTAAATTAAGCATATAAGAACGCTCAACACAGAATAGCCACATGTGTGCATTTCCTCAAATCGTTTGGAGAAAACATCCTTTCTATTTTATTCAGCTTTGTTCAATTGTATTCTTCATACTATAAAATAATACCACGCAATTCTAAGAACATTCTGTCTGCTAAATGAACTAGTGTAGCCCACAGCCATTTTTTTATTTTCTATTTTATTTCACCTTTATTTAACCATGTAGTCTAGTTGAGAACAAGTTCTCATTTACAACTGGGACCTGGCCAAGAGAAAGCAAAGCAGTGTGACACAAACAACAACAACACAGAGTTACATATGGAATAAACAAAACATACAGTCAATAATACAGTAGGAAAAAAGCCAGATCAGGGCCTAACATAAGGACATGCTATTCTGTTCTTCTGAAATAGACTACATATTCTTCATTTCACGTTTCTTTAGACCTGTCGAAAATGAACATTGTATTTATTGTGAGGATGTAGGCTATATTACATGGATTTATTAGACTTTTTACAATGTAGATCTTCCAAAGGTCTGCATCAGTGGCTTGTAGACTATGTATCACATCCGGCGCACAATTGGCCCAGCGTCGTCTGACTGGTCGTGGTAGGCCGTCATTGTAAAATAAGAATTTGTTCTTAACTGACATGCCTAGTTAAATAAAGGTTAAATTAAAATAAAATAAAAAATGAAAAAAATGTTTTGAAGCCAGGAGATGCTGAAAGTGTTTATGTTAATTAACGGTCAATTACCGAGATTGTCTGTTATTTGCTTGACAATCACCGACTGACAACATTTCATGACCGCCACAGCCTTCCACCATCACTATCTAAACATTGTTTATGTCCTCCAGTCTTGGACACACACACACAAACAGTGTTGAAACAGGCAGATGCTTGACAGCTTAATTCTATGTTGTCTACCAGAGGAAAAGAGAAGAGAAGAGAGGAGAAGAGATGAGAGCTGCCTTGTCGGATCAGGCCGGACTAACTGACTGACACAGTGAACCTGACACCACCTTTTCTATTCTCTCTTCTCACAACACGCTTTACATAACTATCACATCTGTCATGTCCAATCACTTCACTATCCTGTTGCACAGAGAGAGAGAGAGAGAGGAGCTGCTCATTTTGCATCTTCCTACACTCTATGAATGTAACTCACTGAGACCGGACAGGAAAGAGCTAGGGAGGGAGAGAGAGAGAGAGAAAAGAGGTAGGGAAGGAGAGAGAGAGAGAAAAGAGAGAGAGAGAGAGAGAGAGAGAGAGAGAGAGAGAGAGAGAGAGAGAGAGAGAGAGAGAGAGAGAGAGAGAGAGAGAGAGAGAGAGAGAGAGAGAGAGAGAGCATCTCTTGACTTTCTGACACAGGAGAGGGACAAAGAGGGACAGTGGGACAGGAGGACAGTGGGACAGGAGGACAGGGGGCCAAGAGGACAGGAAGACAAGAGGACAGGGGGACAAGAGGACAGGAGGACAGAGGTCCTTTGCATCCTAGGGTGAAGTGAGCCTGGAGTGGTGATTTGCACAAGGTGATGCAAGGAGGGAGGGAGGGATGGAGGGAGGGAGGGAGGGAGGGAGGGAGGGAGGGAGGGAGGGAGGGAGGGAGGGAGGGAGGGAGGGTAACATTAATTGGGAAAGAGAGAAACTGAGAAAGGGAAAGGAGGTGAGACAGAAAGAGAGCTCCTTATCAGGAACATGACAGTCCCAAAAACAATCACAGCTTCAGCTTCAGCACCAGCTAGACTACAGTAGGCTAGGCTCAAAGGCTCTGCATGGTCAATCAGCTTCTGCTACAGCTAGACTACAGTAGGCTAGGCTCAAAGGCTCTGCATGGTCAATCAGCTTCTGCTACAGCTCGACTATTGTCTAGCAGTAGTAAGCATAAATTGGCTTTTCAGGCTTGGTAATAATGAGCTCCGTCTGTCACTCCATCTCTCGCTCTGCGGTTGGCATGGCAGCCTGTCCCAGGGCGTCGGCCGTAACTTGACCTCTGCAGAGCACCATCCAGGAGTCAACAGGAAGTAGCTGCTAGATCAGCGGCCGGACACAAAGCCACATGACACAGACCAACGTTTTCTTCTGTTTCCCACTTCCAACCAAACTTAACTCACTTTCAGCCAAGTAAATATGAGGATTCTGTCTGAGCTCTGGGCAGCCATTGCAAGTCAGGGGCATGCTGTGGAGTACTGGGGGTGTTGGCTAAGAAATACTCTCTCTGTCTGTCTCTCTCCATCTCTGTCTTGCTCTCACTCACCCTGCTCTCTGCTCATCTCGCTTTCTCCTCATGTCTCTCTCTCTTTCTCTCTATTTCTGTGTCTCTCCATCTCCCCCGTCTCTCTTTCTCTGTCTCTCTTCCCCCCTTTTACAGTCCTAACAAAACCTCTCCAAGCCCCAATCCTTCTGTCTCTATTCATGCAAACACATTGTTAGCATTGCTAACAGCACTGCAGGCCTGGTTCCCCTTTCTGTAACGCAGAAGACAAAAGGCTAACATAGACCCTAACAGACCCCAGGGTCTCAAGTGGCACCCTATCCCCTATATAGTGCCCTACTTTTGAACAGGGGCCATAGGGACTAGGGTGCCATTTGGGACACAGCACATAACTAAACCGCTAATGCCCAGCCCACTCTCTCACTGTGTGGTGCCAGCAAGAGAAGACTGCCCTGGAACCATATGGGTGTTAGTTGTGTTTCCCTGTTGAGGTTAACAACAGGGCCATGGTATTGGACTGATTATACATGGCAGATGAGAGTAGAGGAGAGGAAGGGAGGGAGGGAGGAGAGAGAGAGGAGGGGATTGGAGGAGAAGAGAAAGAAAGGAGGGGAAGGGAGGAGAGGAAGGGAGGAGAGGAAGAGAGGAGAGGAGAGGAAAGAGAGAGGAGGGGCAGGGGGGAGAGGAAAGAGATGGGAGGGGAATGGAAGGGAAGGGAGGAGAGGAGAGAGAGGAAGGGAGGAGAGAGAGGGGAGGGGAAGGGAGGAGAGGGGAGTAGAGGAAGGGAGGAGAGGAAGGAAGAGGAAGGGAGGAGATAGGAGGATATCAGAGGAGGCAAGGAGAGGAAAGAGAGAGGAGGGGAAGGGAGGAGAGGGGGGAGAGGGGAGAGAGAGAGAGAGAGAGAGAGAGAGACAGCTGCATACAAACATACACTAAAGCACACCACTACCCATACATTCAGTGGTTCGCCAGTGTGTGTTGAACAGAAGCCTGTCTGGGGAAGAGTTTAGAGGGGGAGGACCGGAAAAAAGGACCACAATGGCCACCGCCCAGAACCCCCTGACACTCCCTGTGCTGAGAGAGATGGGATGCACACACACACACACACACATTCCACCAACACTGAAGTTTACCCTAAACCCCCACGCCTGTTTCCATCTCCCACTCCATCGTCATCCTTTCATCCCTCCATCCCTCCATCCTCCTGTGGTCTGTCATTATCCTCAAAGAGGACCCAGCCCCTCCACCCCCATTAACACTGTGTCCCAAATGGCACCCTCTTTCCTATAGGCTCTAGTCAAAAGTAGTGTACTACATAGGGAATCATACATCTAATTTGGGATGCATCCAGTCTCATCTCCATCCCCATTCTCCTCAAACAGTCAGTCAGTTGTACAAAGACTCAGTCAGAAACTATGATGCATGAGTAGGAGTTACCAGGTGAGGAGAGAGATGCTTAACTACAGACAGACCCAGGGATATGTGAGGGGCTGGGGGTTTCCAAACGTAGTAAAATGGGATGCTTGCTGAAGAGAGGGTTTGATGGCCTGCATTCTTATATTACAATGACAGCCTACCCCAGACAATTGTGCACTGCCCTATGGGACTCCTAATCACAGCGGTTGTGATACAGCCTGGGATCAAACCAGGGTCTGTAGTGACACCTCTAGCACTGAGATACAGTGCCTTAGACCGCTGCGCCACTCGGGAGCCTGAAAGTACTCTTATAAGCCCAGTAATTACACAATCAATCACGTGTGAAAACAGAGTTTTGACAGGTCACTATTTAAAAAAGGATCCTAGCTTTCTTGTGCTACTTTAGTCTTAAAATGAAGCACATGAATCTGCTTTACAAATGGTATAGCCTAACTGGCATATCAAAAAACGGAACAGCACATAACCTCTGTTCAAGTGCAGGCTACGGATGATATGTTTTTTTTATTTGTGGGCCATACTAAATCGAAAATAATATTAGTAGTCTATATGTAAAGACCAGATTAAATGGAGAATAGTCTGATGGGTGAGAATATTATCAAGCGCTTGTCAAATAGCGAATGAGAGACTGATGAAGGGTGTGCAGTCTGCGCAAGAAACAGAGCAGAGCGCTTACCTTTCATGAGACTTTTTTCAAATCCTCATGCAGCCTTGGAAATGTGTTAGAAATCAAAACATACACTGAGTGTTCAAAAACATTAGGAATATTGACGTGTACACCCCCCCCCCCCCCCTTTTGCCCTTAGAACAGGCTAAATTAGTCGGGGCATGGACTCTACAAGGTGTCGAAAGCGTTCCACAGGGATGGTGACTCCAATACTTCCCACAGGTGTGTCAAGTTGTCTGGATGTTCTTTGGGTGGTGGACCATTCTTTATACACACGGGAAACAGCAGCCAGATATGGTATAATCAGAGCAGGAGAGAGCAGTGAGGTAGCCAGATACAGGAGCTTTCAGTCAATGAAACCTGGCCTCAGCAGAGTCAGTCTGGACTGGCAAGGGAATCCATTTGTAAACAGTCTCCTTCTTCTCTTCACCACGGCACCGGTCCAAAGTCATTATGGGGAAGAAAGAATCTACCGGTTGGTAGCTGCCTACAGTTATTTCTGAATAGCCTTCAATAAGCACAGATAGAAAAGGATACACATTCATGAACACACACACACATTGCATGCATATACAAAGGAGCACAAGCACACACACACACTGCACACACCCCATACTTACTGACACTAGTCCAAATTCCACTATTTGATGTGCTTTTTATCTAAATGCAGCTTATGTCAGAGGATCTATACAGCACATCAGATCAGTTAACATGAAACCTCAGTGCTCTCTCTGAGAAGACGAGAACACACCAAACACTCCTGGTGTAGTTATGATGAGGTCTGAACTGGTGTAATTATGATGAGGTCTGGACTGGTGTAGTTATGATGAGGTCTGGACTGGTGTAATTATGATGAGGTCTGGACTGGTGTAATTATGATGAGGTCTGAACTGGTGTAATTATGATGAGGTCTGGACTGGTGTAGTTATGATGAGGTCTGGACTGGTGTAGTTATGATGAGGTCTGGACTGATGTAGTTATGATGAGGTCTGGACTGGCATAGTTATGATGAGGTCTGGACTGGCGTAGTTATGATGAGGTCTGGACTGGTGTAGTTATGATGAGGTCTGGACTGGTGTAGTTATGATGAGGTCTGGACTGGTGTAGTTATGATGAGGTCTGGACTGGTGTAGTTATGATGAGGTCTGGACTGGTGTAGTTATGATGAGGTCTGGACTGGTGTAGTTATGATGAGGTCTGGACTGGTGTAGTTATGATGAGGTCTGGACTGGTTATGATGAGGTCTGGACTGGTGTAGTTATGATGAGGTCAGGACTGGCATAGTTATGATGAGGTCTGGACTGGTGTAGTTATGATGAGGTCTGAACTGGTGTAGTTATGATGAGGTCTGGACTGGTGTAGTTATGATGAGGTCTGGACTGGTGTAGTTATGATGAGGTCTGGACTGGTGTAGTTATGATGAGGTCTGGGCTGGTGTAAGGACTGGTGTAGTTATGATGAGGTCTGGGCTGGTTTAGGTATGGAGAGTAGGTAGGGCGACAGGTAGCCTAGTGGTTAAGAGCATTGGGCCAGTCACCGAATGGTTGCTGGATCGAATCCCCAAGCCGACTAGGAGAAGGAAAGAAAGTTGATGTGCCATTGAGCACCGCACTTAAGCCTAATTGCTAAATTACTTAAATGTAGATCATGCATTTGTCTATATCACTAGAGACTTCTTGGCAAACCCACAGGACAAGATAAATAATAGCCTAGCTAACACAAACTTTTGTTCAATCATTTCCAAACGCAATAAAAGGTTGCTCCAGATATGTGTCATCCACATCACCAGGATGTAATTCTGACAGGTCTTCTGCTGCTCTTTTTCATCAGATATTCCCGACCCGTTCTTCCATTTCTCCTCTTTCTAAATGTCACAGGCCTCATCAGAATCAGACTGCTGCCTGAAAACCAATCCGCTTGCTTTTTATGCAAATGTTTTCACTAATGCAATTGGAAAGAATTGAGGCTGACTCTCAGGGGGAGACAACGCTGTTTCTTCACAACTCGTTAATAGCAGTTGCACCCCCCCCCCCCACCAGCACAGAAGGTGATGCCTCCCTACAAACTACTACAATATAGTTCTACTATAATTACTGTAGTATTACTATTATAGTACTTCTATAGTACAATTAGGTATTCACCAACAATACACTAAAATATAAATAAAATATGAATGGAATAGAAGAAAATAGAATAGAAACATGTATAAGGAGATGTCAATAATCTGTTAAACTGTGTGTATTTAATACTGCCAGTCAACCTCTCCAGTTTGATTTGAGAAGACGATGTGGTGTGTTCGTATGTTAAGCACTAGACAGTTAGTCAACAGGACACCTATCCAGAGCAGCGCTGCGGGCCACAAATCTCCAAAATGTTAAGGCCATCCCAAATCCCCCGAACACCAACGCCAACAACAGAATCATTCACTGCAGCTTAACCGGCTCCTGCTTATACACAGGGCCCGACACACACACCCCGCACACGCAAACATTACCAGGCTTTCAGCACAAACTCAATTACACCTTCACTGTGAACGCTTTGACATGAAACGACTTCCATTTAACTGTACGTGTGTCAAGTGCTTTGGCGGCAGCCAAGCAAACGCTCGCTCTTTCCCATCTCTCTGCGCTGGGCCCTTGGTTGTTTGGAGAGGAGAATGGTATGCGGGATTCCAAGCCCATTTCTAAAGCACTCAGAGACACACTCAGCTCAGTGAAACAGTGTGTGTCTTCCAAATGGCACCCTATTCCATTCATAGTGCACTACTTTTGACCAGGGCCCTATGTACTGTAGTGCACTGCGAAGGGAATAGGGTGCCATAAGGGATTCGTCCATGGTGACGAGGAGGAGTGTTTAAGCCTCAGGTATCTATTTCCCTTCAACACCTGGCACACATTAGGCCTGCAGGTATAAGTACATAGTATATATAATGAAACAAAAATATAAAACGCAACATGTAAAAATGTCAAAGGTTTTACTGAGTTACATTTCAAAGACCCTGCTAGGTAAAGTCCCCCCTTATCTCAGCTCGCTGGTCACCATAGCAGCACCTACCCGTAGCACGCGCTCCAGCAGGTATATCTCTCTAGTCACCCCCAAAACCAATTCTTCCTTTGGACGCCTCTCCTTCCAGTTCTCTGCTGCCAATGACTGGAACGAACTACAAAAATCTCTGAAACTGGAAACACCTATCTCCCTCACTAGCTTTAAGCACCAGCTGTCAGAGCAGCTCATAGATTACTGCACCTGTACATAACCCATCTACAATTTAGCCCAAACAACTACCTCTTTACCTACTGTATTTATTTATTAATTTATTTTGCTCCTTTGCACCCCATTATTTCTGTCTCTACTTTGCACTTTCTTCCAATGCAAACCAACCATTCCAGTGTTTTTTTAGTTTTTATTTTACTTGCTGTGTTGTACTCACTTCGCCTCCATGGCCTTTTTATATTTTTATTTATTTATATATATATCTGTTTGCCTTCACCTCCCTTATCTCACCTCACTTGCTCACATTGTATATAGACTTATTTTTTATTTTTTTCACTGTATTATTGACTATATGTTTGTTTTTACTCCATGTGTAACTATGTGTTGTTGTATGTGTCGAACTGCTTTGCTTTATCTTGGCCAGGTCGCAATTGTAAATGAGAACGTGTTCTCAATTTGCCTACCTGGTTAAATAAAGGTTAAATAAAAAAATAAATAAAAAAATAAGGAAATCAGTCAATTGAAGTAAATTCATTAGGTCCTAATCTATGGATTTCACATTACTGGGAATACAGTTATGCATCTGTTGGTCACAGATACCTTAAAAAAAAGTAGGGGTGTAGATCAGAAAACCAGTCAGTATCTGGTGTGACCACGATTTGCGTCACGCAGCGCGACACATCCCCTTCACGTAGAGTTGATCAGGCTGTTGATTGTGGCCTGTGGAATGTTATCTCACTTCTCTTCAATGGCTGTGTGAAGTTGCTGGATATTTGCGGGAACTGGAGCGCGCTGTCGTACACTTTGATCCAGAGCATCCCAAACATGCTCAACAGGTGACATGTCTGATGAGTTATGCAGGCCATGGAATAACTGGGACATTTTCAATGTCCAGGAATTGCAACATCTTGCTGAAACATGAGGTGTTGGTGGCGGATGAATGGCATGACGTGGCGGCAGGTAGCCTAGTGGTTAGAGCATTGGACTTATAACCGAAAGATTGCAAGATCGAATCCCTGAGCTGACAAGGTGAAAATATGTTGTTTTTCCTCTGAACAAGGACGTTAACCCACTGTTCGTAGGCCATCATTGAAAATAAGAATTTGTTTTTAATGGACTTGCCTAGTTAAATGAAGGTAAAAATTAAAATAAATGACAATGGACCTTCAAACTGTGTTTGTTGTGCGTAGCTTATGCCTGCCCATACCACAACCCCATGATGGAGCACTCTGACACATGATGGAGCACTCTTCGTAACCTTGACATCAGCAAACCCCTCACCCACACGATGCCAAACACGTGGTCTGTGGATGTGAAGCCGTTTGGACGTACTACCAAATTCTCTAAAATGATGTTGGAGGTGGCTTATGGTAGAGAAATTAACATTACGTTCTCTGGTAACAGCTCTGTTGGACATTCTGGCAGTCCGCATGCCAATTGCATGCTCCTTCAAAACTTGTGGCATTATGTTGTGTGACAAAACTGCCCATTTTAGAGTGGCCTTTTATTGTTTCCAGGCCCCAGCACAAGGTGCACCTGTGTAATGACCATGCTGTTTAGTCAGCGTCTTGATATGCCACACCTGTCAAGTGGATGGATTATTGTTGGCAAAGGAAGCATGCTCACTAACAGGGATGTAAACACATTTGTGCACAGAAATTGAGAGAAATAAGCTTTTTGTGCATATGCAAAATGTCTGGTGTCTTTTTTTTCAGCTCATAACACATAGGACCAACACTTTACATGTTGTGTTTAAATGTTTGTTCAGCCTAGTTACAGTAGAGAGGACAGACAACCATATCTGTACTGTACAGGAGACAAGATATGAGGACAATTGGCTTCAGCATAAATTCAACTTGTATGATTGGCAGTCGGAAAACTGGTGTGTGTGTGTGTGTGTTGTGTAGACTCATAGTGTGAAATATTTATTCTACGTGATCTAAATGTATTTGGGGCAAAACATCCAAAAGAGAGAGAACACCATCATCATCAGAGTCGCTCTGTGACAAAAATGCAGCAGCAGAAAACTAAGATCAGAATAGATTTTCCGGATGCAAAGGATGTATACAATGTCTATACCCAATATCTACTGTATATGGTGCTCCCAAGTGGCGCAGCGGTCTAAGGCACTGCATCTCAGTGCTAGTGGCGTCACTACAGACACCCTGGTTCAAATCCAGGCTGTTTCACAACTGAATGTGATTGGGAGTCCCATAGGGCGGTGCACAATTGGCCCAGCGTCGACCGGGTTTGGCCGGTGTAGTTCGACACTGTAAATAAGACTTAGTTCTTAACTGACTTGCCTAGTAAAATATTTTTTTTTAAATATACCCAATATGTATATGGGGCTCCCAATACCCATTATATATACTGTATACTCAATATCTAGATACCCATTATATATACTTTATACCCAATATCTAGATACCCATTATATATACTGTATACCCAATATCTAGATACCCATTATATATACTGTATACCCAATATCTAGATACCCAATATATATACTGTATACCCAATATGTAGATACCCATTATATATAGTGTATACCCAATACCTAGATACCCATTATGTAGATACCCATTATATAGACTGTATACCCATTTTATATATACCCAATATCTACTTTCCCATGATCTTTAAACACCATATCTAGATACAACATATCTAGATACCCATTATCTTGATACACCATTATCTAGATACCCATTGTCTAGATACACCATATCTAGATACCTGATATCTATATGCACTATATATAGATACCCATTGTCTAGATACCCCATATCTACAGTATATAACGAGAGTATATAGATAACCTACAGTTTACATATACTGAAGGTACTGTGGATAGGGGTTTTCTCTCCATCACAGCTTAACGAGGGGGAATACCATAGCTGTAAATACATTGTTAATGCATACTGTTGGTACACATGGGAGCACTTACGCACGTAGCTCAGATGGCCAAACCTCTCATTGGAATAAAAGAGTTTAATTAAGATGTTTTTTTAATTTTTTTTTTTAAGGAAAGCATGAGGATTTGCTGTTTAAACACAACACAAATTACAACATAAGAGAAGTTTGGTTAATGTGGTCGTCATTATTAAATTATTCAAATAATTATACTCCTAACAAATGATTTTGAAACGGAATAGGCTACAGTTCCATGATGTGTGTAATCTGGGAAGAGAGTTTCCCTGCAGTGTTATGTCCGATGTTTCAG